>NC_074708.1:28637977-28747148 GCF_024334085.1 Lutzomyia longipalpis
CAGCCGTGTAATATTTCATGTTTCATGTGTTTCATACAACTTAGCCAAGACTCAATCCTTTTCTGCTGAGGCCTTCCACCCACTTCCTGCCTACTACTTCCTGTTCCTCTGAATGCACGGAATAAACAGGATTAAGGGAATCAAGTAACAAAATAAAGTAGTCTAGAAAGATTTTTGAGAAGAAAAACATCTTCCTGATAAATATTTAATCATTTTAGTTGTTTCTGACCAAGATGACAGGATTCCAGAGATTTGCCGCAGCCCAGATTCCTCATCTTCAAGCTAGAAAGCAACCTCAACTTTCGGATTTAAGAGAAGTGAAGCAATTTTAATATAAATAAAAGAATAATTTCCTTAAAAAATACTTTATTATCCGCTTAAAATCCAGAACTTCCGGTTCACCCAAATTATCGCCTGTAGCGGTATCTCTTGAAATGGAACCAAAGCTGAAAGATGTTATTGTGGAATTGACACCGGAAGCCCCTTTTGTAGCTGAACTCCCAATCTCTGTTGACAATCTTGAAGGCAATATCCTCATATGGGGGCCCTGCCTGGAAGCGAAGCGTTGCAAAATCCCGATTATCTGCACACGGAGTCAGGTAGTACTTGGGCGTTTTGTTCTTGTCAATGAGATCTGGGTAGAAGATGTTGAATTTGTAGCCCTGAACAATCTTGGGCGGAGGATTCTCCAGATCGTAGTGAGTCTGATTGTATTTGTTCCACTCGAAGCCCGTGTGGACACGATTGAAGTACCGTGGCTTCCGGGGGCGGTATTTATCTGACCACAGGTAGATCTGGGCATCTAGTTTGGATTCCACGGCGAATTCTGCTTCATCATCATTCATTCCCTTTCTCGCTTCCTTCTGCATCCGGAGATCATCTTGACTGGCATCTGGATCATCTCCTTCTCGGCCTATTGCCTGATTTCGAAGGTATTCGAGCTTCTCGAGATCATCCTCGCCGGAAATGACAATTGTTCCGGGCTCCAGGTCTTCATCGCGGATGTATGGGGGGCTGTAGTTGCCCTTAATGTAGAGATTAAGGGCTTCCTCGACAATTCCTTCTGCTTCCGTGGCATCCCGAGAGGTTTCTTCGTCACTTCCTGTGGACTCAATGGATGACGTGCCACCCTGTTGTTGACTCGTTCCCGGCTGTGGAGAGTCTGGAGGTTCTTTCTTTATCTCATCCTCAACCATTTGCGATTGTTCCTGCCGCAGAAGCTCCAGTTTGTGCTTGAGATTCTCCTGATGACGATCCCGGAGCCTCGAGCGTGCCATGTGAGCTTTCAGCTGCGACAGAAGACTCTCCCAGTAGCCCACGTCAACACCATCACTCTGCCCTGAGATTTTCCCTTCAATCTTCCTCTTGAGCTCCTCCAGTTGCAGCGTTGTCTTCCCCCGGAAGATTTCTCCCACATCCTTCGCCACACTCTGATGAATCCCCTCCCGGCGTCCCAGTGTTGCCTGATACTCTGCGTTCTGTACCTTCTGCAACTTCCTCAGCTCATCCTCCACGATAATCGTGAGATCTTCCCAGTACTCGGAATTCTTGGACTTCTCCAGCTCCATGTAGACCTTAATATCCGCCGTCAAGTCCTCGAGATCCTTTATACCCAGCCCATTGAGGTATGTATAAGGTTCATGCATCTGCATCTCCAGGCAGTCATCCAGATTCTGGTCAGAGATGTACTGAGCCAGCAAATCAATAGGCTTTGCCCGTCCATCCTGAATCCTTATCTTACTCCTCAGGCGTGCCTGCTCGAGATGAAACTGATCCTCCTGACGCTCCCATTCCTCAAACTGAGCCGCCTCACGGGATCTCTGCATCATATTCTGTTCCTCTTCGCGCTTCTGTCGCTCCAACTCTCGCTCCTGCCGACGTTTCTTCACCTTCTCCAGCTCAATCTTATTCTCCAGCTGTTTATGCCGATTCAGGGACTCTAGCTGCTCCGTCGTGGCATCCTTCAAGCCCTCCTTCTCCAGTTTCTTCGACCACACAAACGTGGATGTCAAATGTGAGTCCCCAAAGGGATTATCCTGATTCGTGTAGTGCTGATACTCCTTATCCCAACCCATCCTTTCCCTGCGCTTCTGCTCTTTTGCCTGCTTTTCATGCAATCTCCTTGCGCGCTTCTCTTCTGGGGTCTCCATTGCCTTCTGCTCCTCCCGACGACGCTTCCGCTCCAAAACCTCCTGCTGCCTTCTTGCTTCCAGCCTTTTCATCAGCTCATACGATTTCTTTGATGAATCCTCCGTTGATGAGGATGAGCTGGATCTCTTTCTGGACTTTTTCTTGCTATGCTTCCTCCTCCTGTCATCTCTGGATGAGTCAGAATCACTCGAATCTCTTCGACTGCGATGTTTTGACCTGAAAAATTCCATTTTTAGTGCTCTTCCGGTGGGAATTTGATTGTCTTCCGCTTCTCTACTTACTTTTTGGATTTCTTGGGCATTTTTTACAATTCTCGAGGAAGTTTTTAGCACAGAAAACAGGAAAAATTGGATGAGGGAAACGCTTTGTTTACGTTTACGAAGAAACTTAAATAATCAGCTGATTTTGAGGTTATGTTCAATCTTTATTGAAAAATTCCCAGAAAAAATGCCAAAAAATCAAAGAAAAACCTTTCCGGGAGACAATTAAGGGCAAGAAAATGGAATGAAAAGACTTTGGGATTCATTTTAACTTTTTATTTCTTCGCTTTGACCATTGAGAATGTTTTTTTAGACCTCAATCTGCCGTCCGGAGATACCTTTGTTGGTTTCGGCGAGGAAGTTTGCGTACTCCTGGTACGGTGTCTTGCCCAGCTGCATCTCCTTCCACAGATCGGGCGTCAAGTAGGCGTACGTCTTGGCGATAGCGGCGTACGTTGCCTTTGCAAAGTTCCCGAGAGTCCCGGTTGAACCACGAGCAGATGTGTAGCAATCCTCAATGCCAGCCATCATGAGGAGCTTCTTGGGTACGGGGGCAGATACGATACCTGTACCACGTGGAGCTGGGATCAGGCGCACTGATACAGACCCACACTTTCCGGTGACCTGTGAAAGAGGAAGCAAAACTCATTTAAAGGCTTTCCGGAAGATCAGAAAAAGGAATTTGGGGATGATTTTGGGGTGGAATCAGACACTTCCTGGCCGTCTTCGAGCTTTATAGCTCTCCGGTGGAAACCGCAAAAGAAGATAGGGTGATCATCACACTATGGGGGCGCTATGGGAGGAGCAGAAATGGGGGAGAAGAGCTTACCTTGCAGGGAACAGTGTGTGGCTTTCCGATTTTGTTGCCCCAATAGCCCCGTCGGACGGGCACAACGGAGAGCTTGGCGAGGATGATGGCCCCACGAATGGCGGTGGCGACTTCCTTGCTGCACTTCACACCCAGCCCAATGTGCCCGTTGTGATCACCAATGGCCACGAAAGCCTTAAAACGTGTCCGCTGTCCGGCACGCGTCTGCTTCTGCACGGGCATAATTTTGAGCACTTCATCCCTGAGCGAGGGCCCCAGGAAGAAGTCAATGATCTCAAACTCCTTAATTGGGAGGGAATACAGGTAGATTTCCTCCAGTGTGCGGATCTTTCCATCACGCACAAGGCGTCCCAACTTCGTTACGGGAATCCATTCCTTCTGATCCTCCTTTCCACGTCCCCGGCCACGTCCACGTCCTCGGCCACGACCACGTCCACCACGGCCACTTCCGCGTGACCCAAATCCACCACGGGATGGTGCGTCTGCCCTGAAAAAAAGAGAAACAAACACCCGGATTGAGGTTATGTTCACAACACAACAAAACACACCCCATCACCCCCCAAAATTGGGGTTTTTCACCAAATCAGACGCTTCTATGCCATCACTGAAGGCTTCTTCTCTGGTGGAAACCGCAAAAGAAACAAGAAGTATCATCATTTTGGTGAAAAACCCTTCCGGGAAAGGCAGGAAAAGTAACCCACACGTGGCTTGGGAGAAAATTACCCGAAAAACCCACTTAATTTACATTTTTTCAAATGAATTTCAACAGATTATCCCGCAGAGATGTTCAAAGGGGAGATTTGGATTAAAATTGGGGCTTTTCCATGCGGAAAAACAGGGAAAACTTGCAAAATTGTGCACTCACATTATTGATTTCTGAAACAGCAGCAAAAGAAAGAAAGGTAGGTGGCGCGGTGAGCGTAAAATGTCCAAATCAAGCGACAGATTTTCTCTACAATAGTTTTCGGCAGATTTTTTCGTCAGAGTTTTCTAGCTCTTGCATAAAAATGCGTTTTTCTTGTATTTTCTGCGATTTTTTCCCGTCCGGATGTTATTTTTTGGGGTCCTTGAATTTTTCCGCGCCGTTTGGCATCAAAAACGCGGAAAATTCAAATATATTTAATTTTATTTCTTGGAGAAAAAGAGAAAGAACGTTTCAAAACTTTGTGACGTCTCACTCCCATAATGTCAACTTTGCTTTGTGAATGAGACGCATTCCTGCAAAAACTTCGCTTTCTCTCGCTCACACTTTATGTTTTTCCCGATTTTCTTCCATTTTCCGCCGAATTTTCCATCCGGGTGTGGTTTTTGGGATGTAGGAGACGACGCCGCGTCGTTTGGCATCAAAAACGCGGAAAATTCAAATTTTGCCGAAAAAAAAATTTTCCCAGAGTGTAGAAAGTCATAAAATGAAATAGCAACAGCAGCACTCCCTTTCGCTCGCACATCGCCCCCTTAGTCAGCACATGTCGCATGTTTCAATTTGTTTACAGTACAAGCTGATTCAGCAGACGAAAAATGTTCAAAATGACTTTATTTTTGAAAATTTAAATATTTGTGCCGGGAAAACGGAAAATCCAGGCTCCTAAAATTGGATAATTTAATTTAATAGCACAAAAGGTAAACTTAAAGTCCTTAAAGTTAACAAAAGTGAAAATAAAAGTGGTGGGAAGTTTAAAATTAAAAAGAAGAAGAAGAAAACTTAAAACTTTCTCCACGCTTTGTGTCCTTTGCGCATTTTCTGCAACAAAAACCAGGAAAATTTGTGATTACGCAACAATGGGATATCCTTCGGAGGACATGGAAGCCAGCTGTGATGAGGAAATGATGGAAAATGAGGAGAATGTGGACGTAAAGTTGATTGAAAAAAAAAAGAGAAAAAGCTCAAGGTTAAATGTGGCGTCCATTTTGTTTTTTTCAGGAGTGTGATGAAGAAATGTCCCAAGAGACGGAAAATTCCGCAGGATCTGGCGACTCAGCAGCTGCATCATCCAACGAAGAAGATATTGAGCAACGATCTCGTGAAATTCTGAGGGATATTCAGACCAGTTCCGATGATAGAACGCAGTTGATTTGGGAGAAATGTGTCAGAAATTCAGGGAAACATCCGGAAATGCCGCCATTGAGCATTTTCCGGTGTATGGGAGTGTTAAATGGTGTGCAGTTTGAGAAGCTGGATTGGCTGCTGCAGGACACGGAGAGCAAAAGTCTCACATTGATGAAAGTTCGTGGGGAAGCAATACAGAATACTACTCCACTGATGAAGATCCACGTCTTTAAGGATCAAATTCAGATGCTGAAGTTCTTGTACGTCGCTAAAGTCAATGAGAGTGGACAGCTGGAGAGAGCCCATGAAGCAATAATTATTTCCACAAAGAGCTGTCACGCTGAAATGGTCAGTATTAATGGGGAAATGTTTCAGTACATTGAATCCTTCAAGGGAGTGCCGGAACACGCGCAGAAGATACGTAATTCCCTCAATGAGTTGATTGATGCCATTGCCATTGAGAAGAAGTCTCTGCCAGTGCTGAAGAAGGAACTCCGGGATCAGAGAGCAGCTGATCTCAAGGGAGATTCCCACAATTGTGTCTTGAAGAAACGCCAATGTGAGGAACAGGATCTTACAGATAAAGTGGGATATCTGAAGGACACCCTCTGGAAGCGTCGTGCTCATTTGAAGAAATTAGCAACGAACACCAAATCCAGGGAGCTTCAGACTGATATTGCCAAGTTGGAGGAGGTGTGGAAAGCCATGGAGGAGGAGAATGAGAAAATGCGTCAAATGATGAAGGATACCTGCGGGATGGAGAAGGAAGAACTCCTGAAGGAAATTGCACGGAAAGAGGAGATTGCTGAGAAGGATTTCAATGAGCTTCACGAGGAAATCATCAATGCGAATGAAAATTTCTTCATTGAGGAAGAATGTCTCCTTGATAAGGCAGAACAGCAGAACCTGGTGAAGGAGAAGCTTGCAGCAGAAGTTGAGGTAAAGAAGAGCCTTCAAAGTCTTCCAGTCAAAATGATTGAATTATTTCTCTATATTCCACAGGAGCTCGAGAGAGATTACAAAGCCTATGAGAATGGCTTGAAGAGGTTGAATGATCTGGAGAAGCAGATGGCGTTAATTGAGTTCCAGAATAGGGAGCTGTCTGAGAAGAATTCCAGGCAGCGAGAGATTCGGGAAAGTCCCCGCAGCCGTAAGAGGGTAAGTAGAAGAATTTTTTATTTCATTTGGAAAGTTTCGAATTTTGCGCCAAAAATAAGTCTAAAAGAAACACGGATCAAGTCTTTCGATCAGAAAATAAGGTTTTTAGTCTGAAAATTCTGCTTTTGATCAGAAGAATATTCCGTTTTAGTCATTTCGCAAATGTTGAGTTTTTCATATTTTCTTTTGAGAGTTTTCCCATAATTTTTCACTTAATTTAGTGCAAATAAATAAGTTTATCGAAAATTCACATTTTTCCTAACGGTGTTATACGAAAATTCGTTTCTTTTCATTTTAAAAGCAAGAATCAAATTTTTTTAATCAGAAAATTCATTTTCCATTAACCCTTTCGCGTTTTCTGGGTCATAAGTACACGCAAACATCAAACATTTTATTTTCCCATTTTTTTTACTGAAATTGTTTTTTCATGTTACAAATGCATCAAATTCACGTAAAAGAAGTCAAAGAAGACGTTTTACCTGAAAAAGTCCTCTAAGATCATTTATAGAATAAATATTGTGATAAAAGAGCGCATGTTTCAATGTTTTTATGTTGCACGTTGGACCCGAAGGGATTAAATTAATTTTATTTTAATCAAAGAACTTAAAAGAAAAAAAAACATTATTCTGATCAAAAGGAGAATTTTCGGACCAGAAAATTAATTTTCTGATCAAAAGATGAGACCCGAAACAGCTAAAATCAAACTAAAATTCTTCCTAAAAAGGTTAGCTTCGGAGGTTTTTGTTGCCATCTTCAGGTCTTTAATAAAATGGATAAATCTCAATTTTCTGTTTTATTGTTTAGAATTTTAGCTTGCAAAGTTCATAATAAGAATCCTTTTTTAATGATTTTGAATTGCAAAAGAAAAGAGAAAATTATTTTTTTCCCTTAAGTTTTGATTTTTTTAAGCTAAAAAATTGTTTTTTACAGTGGGACCCCAGTACAACAACCACTCGGATGTACTCTTCACACTCATTATTTTCAATGCGCGAGAGTAGTTCAACCAAGCCGTCGTTGTACTGGGGTCCCACTGTATTAATATTTTTGCATAAGATTTATTTTTCTTACAAAAATGATTTTTTTGCAATTTTCACATTAAAAAATCATTTTCAATTTCAGTACAATATTAAAAAATTAAATTTTAATAAAATATTAAAATTAATAAATTGTAATATATTATTAAAAAATAAAAATTTTGATAAAGTATTTAAAAAAAAAAATTAATGAAATTTAAAATGATTTCGAATAATAAAAACTAAAGTAATTAAAAAAAAACATTTTTCTGTTTATCTTTCTCTTTTCACAATTCTTTCAAATAAATTTAAAACTCTAAAATTGTTTTAGATCATCTGAAAATCATCCAAAATAAAAATTATTTAAATTGCTCTATGAATGAAAATCTTTAAGATAATTAGCTCAGCGGGTAGAATTGCTAATAAACCAAGCAAACTACTTCAAGTTCAAATCCAACTTTATACTGATTTTTTTTCTAACAAAAAAAATCTAAAAAATCAAAAATTAAATGTATTTGAGCTTTTTCCTTCCTCTCACCACTCCCAGTGCCTCTCTTCGGGATCCTCAGAGGATTCTCTGATGACTCCACGTCTCCGTACTACACCAACCAGGGATAGAGATATCTTCAAAGTTCCTCGCTCTCAGTCGAGCCGATCAGTAAAGAGCTCAAGATTGGATAAATACCACAAGTAGATTTTTATTGGTCAGATTCGTATATTTCAAAAAAAAAAAAGATTTTCTCAATTTTCTTCTTTATAATACTTGACGTGCGATAAATCGCCTATTATACGAATTATTTACATAATTTACAATACATTTAATAATGAATTCAATAATCTCCCTAAAAAATATTTACAAAGGATTTATAATTACTTAAAAAATAACCATCTATATTCACATTTTCTTTTTCATTTAATATCAAAATTCTCTCTCAGCCAAATATCTTCCTCTCGTATTATATATGTAGATATACATAAAAAATGAATTAGTCCAAAAAAATTTGGAGGAAGATTGAAATATTACGTAGACACGGAATTTCATTTTTCTTTTTTCAAAGTAAATTTCTTGTTGATATTTTTTGTAGTTAAAGTTGGAATTACATTCCTGATTCAGCTATTCCTTCGTCATCTGAAATATTTTATGAAAAAAAAAAATACAAATTTTATTATTAATTTTAAAAGAATTTATAAAAATTGTGACATAAAATAACATAACAAACACAAAAAAAATTGAAATATGAAAAAAAAATAAATTGTGTAGAAATTTTTAACATAATATTGTGAATACATAAAATACAATAATAAAAAAACATAAAATTAGTAAATCAACAAAATATGTGTTTTATTTTAGCGAGGTAAAGGTGAAAAAAAGCAAAAACAATGACTACAACCACGAAAAATGCAACAAACATGCAGAAATATTTAATTGAAACTTTAATTTCTTCATTTTTTTTTATTTTTATTTTAATTCGAGGCGTTTTATGTATTTTTTGACGTGTCCCTTCAGTTTGAATTTATGAAAATGAACAATTTTAATCGATAAAAAACAAGTTTCAAAATATACTTTGTGAAAACTCGCTGTTGAAACATTCACCCGAATGTTTCATGTATGTTTCAAAAGACAAAAAACTGTGTAGTGACGTCATAGTATGCTTGATTGATCCATTTCTGCTGGATCCTAGAGGCTTGAATGAAATTTTCAGCAATGTTTGTTCTTAAGCAAAGAAATATTTGTTTCATCCAGGAATTTTAACACTTTCGCGTCCACGTGAAGGAAACATTGAAACATGCGCTTTTTTAACACTTTTAACCCTTTTAACACAATAACGTCTTCTTTTGGCATCTTATATGTTAATTTAATGCATTTCTAATTTGAAAAAATAATTTAATTCATTCACATTTGATAAATTAAAATGTTTCACGTTTGGATCTACGTATGATCCAAAGAACGCGAAAGGATTAACCTTTATGCATTTTCTGAGATATGCCCAATAAAATAAATGAAATCTATTCTAACGAAATAATTTTCTAAATTTTCTTTGTTTTTTGAAAATGATTTTCACGAATTTTCATCAAAATCGGTTCAGCAGATTTCTTACAAAAAATAAAAATGTTTCTCAAGATCGATTGCAAAAAAAATGATGCCGAATGAAACATACGCTTCACGTAGTTGAAGAGTAAATACAGTGTGGGCGTGGTTTTTGGGATAAATCTTTGTCTATTTTTCTTCTTGGAATTAATTTCAATGAAAAAAAAAACATTTTAACTTTCTCTGCAATAGTTTAGAAGATTTCCTTTGAATAGTATAACGGTGAATAGACTCCTTCTTTGCACACAATTCTTTTTGAATCTTCTCTTTTACTCCACCGAATTGAATGAGCTTTTCAAAAAGAAATTAAAGTTCCAAAGAAATACTTTTAAAAAATTCTTTGCTAAATGTTAATTGAAAAAACAAGAAAGGAGGAAAAGCTTTGAGTGAAGGCAGAGAAAATTGAGATGTACCAACCCAAGATTCCATTACTTTTGTTAATGCCATCACCATCAGTGTTCCCATTGATGTGATTATCGGGATTATTAGTGTGGGGTAGGATCTCTTCTGCTTCGTCGTCGTCATCGTCGCCATTCTCTCCGTAGCCATTGATGCCATTCTCATGAATCTCTCCGTCGCCGTTGACGAGTAGCGTGCATTCATGATCATTCTTCATGATGATTTTGTAGCCACCTGGCTTCGTTTGAGGTGGTCTGTCCTCCTCCTCATCATCATCGTCATCGTCATTAGCTGCAATTCCATTCCCATTGTAGATGTCATGAAAACCATTCTCAATGGCCACGTCGGCTGGGATGAATTTAATTGAAGCCCTTGATTGGCGCTTCTCGGTGGGATTTGCGTCCACATAGGCCGTACTTTCGATCTCAACGACAATTTGGCTACTTTTGGTCATTTCTTCGGCATAAATGCCATTCATCCCATTGCAGGTGCCCTCAATGGAGCCCCCGTCGTCCATTACATTACATTCCTCTGCTAGATCTATCGGCGGTGGGGGCGGTTGGGGGGTGTCTGTAGTGACAATGAGAACATTGTCACTATCGCTGTCCTCTTGTCATCTCTCCATCTTCCACGCATTCGTTGTCTCCTCGATTCCGTGCACCAAATTAACAGCTAAGAGTGGATCATCTTGTTTCTCTAAATATTATTTTTTCCACAATTTATTTTCCAAATGATTATTTTTTTTTAATTTTTTCAAATCCATTTTGTCCATTTTGCAGCAAGAAAGAAATTAAATAGTTTTTATGCACAAAAAATGATTATTTCATGATGATTTGTGTTTTGTGTTTTGTTGATTTTCCTCTTTGAAAATTTATTTTCTGTTGAAAAGAATTTTCTTTATAAATTGTTCTAACACCACCAGGGAGTTTTATTTTTTTTTTTATAAATTAATAGTGAGCATTAGAAGCAAAAATAAATAAAAAATTAAAAAAATCTAATGTAGCTTAGGGCAGGATTCAACGTAATAGAGCTTGTTAAAAAACTTTATTATAAAAAGTAAATATTTTATCCAGAATACAGATTTCTTTTAAAATAAAAGATTTTTTTCAGGTTTTTTTAAACGAAGGAAAAAATTATTTTATTTTGATAAAAAATGTCTTATTTTGCGGCACAAAGAAATCTTCGAAATTTCAACAATTTCAAGGATTTCTTGATTCCAGAATACGACCCAATATAAGATCAATTTCTGATAGATTCAAGATTTTAATCATGATCAATCAACATAAAAATGACTTAAAGGGCTGATAAAATAACTCAAATAAATAACTCTCGTTTATAATAAAAGACAAAAAATCAATAAAAAAAACTTTTATCTTGAATACCAAATCTATTTAATTTTTATTTTAAGAGATTTTTATAGCGAATACCAAAATTCTTTTATCTTTCATTCTTAATACCAAAAAGAGTTTTTTTTACGCTGAATCTGACCCTTAAAAGGGCAAATTAAGGTGCAAAATTAAATAAAATAAAGAAAACTCGCATTATATTTTTGTAAGAGATTTTCTTATATTTAAAAATTATTTTTCATTCTTTGGTACCGAGATTATGGAATATTTACAAAAAAAAAATTAATGAGATTTTTTGAATAATTTCTGTGGACGTTCAAAAATAAATGCAAATTTTGATTTAAAAATATCTGAAAATTTAAAAAATAAAAAAAAAGTTAAGAAAATATTTAAAAATAAATAAATCGTATGAATAAAAAAATCGTTAATAAATTAGTGCAATTGTCAAGGTTGCCGACTAACAAGGAAACAATCCCAGGTTCGAATACACCTCTACAATTTTTTTCCTCGTCAAAATTAACTTTTTAAAGGCTATAATGTGAGTTTTCAGGTGTTTTATAGGATAAAAAAAAAGATAAAATAGGGCCTTCCCACCACAAGTTTAGTCAAATTTAGTGTTATCACATTTGTTGTTTTGTTCTTCTCTCTAATTTATTTGTGTCTCATGGATATGGTTCGAGTTAGGAAACGCCGTAGCCTTGGCCACGTACCTTCGTATCCCTGATTATCGTGCATCTCCCGCGGTGGAGACATGACGTTCTCCTTGCCCTCCAGCACAGCCTTCAAGCATTGATGAATGCAGATGTACTGCTGTTCCGTCTGAACCATCCAGACGCGTTCTAGAAAAATTCCAAAATTTTATTTTTTTTTTAAACCATTTTACCGATTTTTTTTTGAGTATTGGGTGTTACCTTTTCGCATTTGCCACACAATGCCGAATATATCTACATAATCAGCCACAACAATTTGCTGAAGGATGCGATCTAGCGCAATAAAAGTGCCTGAACGGCCTACACCGGCACTACAATGTACCACAATTGGTTTCTGATCTGGCCCAACGCGATCGCGGAATGCCCGCACAAAGCGTGCCAGTGTTTGAGGTAGATTTGGCACTCCAAAGTCAGGCCATGTTGTAAAGTGGAAGTGTCTGATGCATCGTTGTTGATCACCCTGAAAAAAAAAATGATTTTTTAGCAAGGAAAGGGGTTGATGAAGAGGCTTCTCTTACCCGACTCATCATGAATTCCGTAATGACCCAATCAGGGTAGTTGCTAACATTTAGCATTTGTATCCGAATGTCCCCGTAGTACACGGGCACGGTGTCATTGGGCCAGTACCTATCGCACTTCTCGCGTCCCTTCTCGAAGCATCGCGTTAGCATCACGATGGCCCGTGAATTGCTCTCCCAGCACATTCGCCAGAAATCATCGCGTGTCGAGTGCAAGGGGCCCTGCGTGACGATGAATTCACGCGGGGAATTGTGCCCAGGCACGTAATTGGCATTGATGTAGTCTGAACCCTCCTCATCGTCGACAGGTTGCAATTTGAAGCGTGAATGGTCGTATGGCAGAATATTTGTAAAGCGATTCTTTGGTCTATTGCATGGCAAATCGGCAAATGTGCACGGCTGATCGCGTCCGACGTGCTTCAGCTCCTCAAATTCCTCGCTAAATCGAAAATCTGAATCTGCCGCCATTCTCCGGTAGTGCTCAGCGAAATTCTTAATCTCAATGGGGCGACTTGTCTCAATGACACTATCCGGAAGTGACATGTTATCACTCGAACGCGGCTCCTTTGTAGCCTTTCGCGGTCCGTTGCGTCGTTTCCGTATAAAGAACACAGCCACGAGGATGAGAATCAACAGACAGAGACTCACTGATGTTGCGATTATTATTGAGGTGTTATCTTGATCTACAGAAATACAAAGTAAAAAAAGACCAAATACATAAATGCGAGAAAGAGATAATGTTAGGAAAAATTATATTAATAGCACTTGGGTGTTAGAGAGCCCGAGCAACATTATGTAAGACTCACTGCAGCGCGAGTCAGTGAGTCGAATAAAATGTTGGCACACTTTTGCACACACGAAATTTTACATTTTTCACTTAAAATTTTAGCTTTAAAAAAATGCAATAAAATTAATAATTTAAAAGGCATTGATTGGCAAACTTTATAAAGAAAAATGTAGAAGAAAAATTAAAGGACGCAATTGAGCAGATAATTGAAGGGAAAATTGCATTCAGCAATAGAGGGAGCTGGAAGAGAAGTAAAATAGATAACAGAGGTCGCTAAAAATACATAATAATACTGACCTAAATTTTCGTAAATCGGACTTAAGTTTTTTAAGCCAGACAAGTTTTAAAGCTAGCTCAAAGTGTAGAAGCTAGGCCTTAACTTTTTCAAGTCTCAAATTTCTTAGTTCAAACTTAATTTTTTGTCCTAAATTAGATTTAAGTTTCTTTAAGTCAGGCCTAAGTTTTTGTTATTAGACTTTTAAGTTTTTAAAGTTAGATCTGAGAAAATTGAGACTGAATGTATCTTTAAAGGCTGGACCTTAAGATAAGTTATTGCTGTCTTAAGATACAACTAAGTCTCGCTAAGAAGTGAATTTCACTTGACACATAGATGGGAAAAATAGAACATTGAATGGGAAGAAAATAAATAAAATTACAAAAATTACCTAAATCAAATATAACGAAAAATGAAAGGAAATTATAACAAAATTACTTCTACTAATTAAATAGAATTCTAATATAACGAAAATCGATTTTTGTAGGTGAAAACTGTCCGGAATAATTTGAATTTGATTAAGAAGTTACTTTTTTGTCCTATACGAAAATTCTACAGATTCAAATAGATTCTTTTCTGAAAAAATTAATTCTTTTTACTGACTTTGAATATGTAAAAAAAAACTAAGATTTTATTATCTATTTATTTGTCAAAAATCGAATATATTCGATTAAAGGAAGATTTTTAGAACATTTTGCGCAAAATTTTGTCAATTTTGATTTAGAATTGATCTTTCTACATAATTTTGAAGTCAGACATTTAGAAAAAAAGGTTTTTTTTTAAATAAAAGAAATTGTTTTTCTCTCAATTTTAAATTGAAAATTACTGATAATTTTTCAAGAGAAAAACTATCACAAAAAGGAATAAAAGAAAAATTAATTCTTTCAATCAAAGTAATTTTCTGCAATAGTTGGCGACATTTAATTCATGCTCAGCATATTTTATTAACTAAACACCTGCTAAATCTCTCTTTTTGGCTTTTATGCAATTATTTTTTTCATTCTCTATGCAACGCTTCAAGATGCAAGAAAAATTGCTAAAATATAACATAAATTTCTCACTTAATAAACTCTCTTTGCACAACTTAAAAAAAATCACAAATTTACCAACAAAAAATGAATGACGTGAGATTAGTTTGCAAAGAGAGAGAGAGAGACACTAAATTAGCATTGAAAATTTAAAGAAATCACAACCCACAAAAAATCACACACAATCGTAATAAAAAATAGAAGAAGAAACAAAAAAAGAGCACAAAATCATTTAAAAGTCTTTAACACTGTGAGACAATGAAAAGTAGAGCACTCACCCACAGACAAGAGGCCTTAATATGTTTTTTTGATTTGGTTTTGCGTGGAGAGAAAGAAGAAATTAAACATTTGGTGGGACACGAAGAATGTTTTTTTGGATTCAATTTTGAGGTGTTTTGAAAGTTTTATTTTTTGGGAAATGTGCAAGAAAATGAGTCAAATGTTTTGGAGTTGTGAAATGTGAATGAATGAATGAATGAATGGGGATTTGTGTGGCAAAACTCACCAGTTTGAATTGGAAAACTGTAGGCGGTGTCCGTGAATTTATCTGGTGCAGTAAATGCGCGCACCTTGACGCGATAGACTCTTCCCGATTTGAGTTGTCCGTTGCAGTAGCCAGTTTGTTTGATGTCGCAATTTTCAGCACCGATCGTGAAATCCTCCACTGAGTTATTCTTGAATGGGTAGTAGGGTTCGATCACCTGGTACGGTGGCCAGAGGCTGTAGCTCTGTACATCGCGCCACGAAGGCATTTCCAAGCCTGAGGCGTTCTTTGTGTCGTCTTCAGCAACAATGATGGTGTACATGATTACAGCTCCATTCTGGTCGGAGAAGTAATTTTTGCGGAAGCGAATTTGAATTGTGGATGAGCTACGATAGACCTCTGTGGGAACAACTTGTGTTGCTGGCTGTGGTGGTGCCAAAATGGGCATCTTCTGCTTCCACATTGTCTCCGGGCCATAGCCAATGACCGTCTGAGCTTGAATCCGGAAGACATAGGACTTGCCAGGGAGGAGATTCTTAATGACCCCGTGGAATTCAGTTGGCTTGAAGTCACGCACTTGCGTATGAGCTGATCCTTCGAGCCCATAAGTTATGGAGAATTGCCGAATTACCCCATTTTGCTCACTCGACGGCAGCGACCATTCAAAGGTAATCTCACTGGGTTGGATGTCCACCGGTTCAAAACGATCCACCCGCCCGGGAACGGATTCCTTCGTTGTGAAACTCGCCGAAACTGGAAGACTATTCCGCAAGACGCTGGATTCTGTACCCGAACGCACCACAACGGTAAACGTGTAGTTGCGATGGGGTTTTAAGTCTTTTATCGTAATACTGTCGTGCACCGTGAGATTCTGCACGTAGTTATTGTCAATTGTGAGGTATTGCACCTCAAAAGCATTGTACTCCCCATTCGGGATGTCCCATTTCAGTGTGATCTCCGTGTCTGTGATTCGTGTGGCATTGAGTTGGGTTATTGGTTCAGGGTACATGCGATCCTGTCGCTGAATTGGAAGACTCGCAACACCACCACTCACAGTCCACACGGTTATATTGTACAGCCGGCCAGGCATTAGGCCTATAAGCGTAAGAAGAATATTAGGCATTGTTGATTATATAAAAAAAAATTAATTAAACTAAAGTTAGGAAGAAGTTATTTTTAGATCTTGAGATTCTTAAGAAAGCAAAGAAAAGTCAAATGAGTAAGTAAAAAAAAACACATTGATGTTGTAGGCTGAATCAGCGCAATTTTAATCACATTTTGGGGTTTGTGATTCACTTAAAAGAAGCTTATTCATCTCTGTATGGCATAACAGTTTATTTGAGGCCAAAAATTAAGTCATGCACTATTTTATTGAAGATCAAAAAAATATTAAGAATTCCCGAAAAAGACTTCTCACTACTTTTCCTTTGAAAATAGTTGAAAAAAAAAGTATGAAAAATACGCTTAAAAATACAAATAATGACGTCACCATTGTATAATTTTTTGGATTGTGTACTGTGCGTTCGCTCCGCAAAGAAAAAGGAAAAATTGAGAAAAATCGAGTGAAAATTCCCTGCCGATGTAGAATGCCAAGAGAAGCAAAGGAGATTTTTGACAAGGGTTCAAATAACTGACAATCTTACCACTGAGGAAGGCGTGGTGAAACGCCGATAGCTATGAGAAAGGATTCTCTTCTTTAAAACCCGCATCCCCTATTGACGCCCCCGGAAGGAGAAAATTACTCCTAAAGAAAATTCTACAAAAATTCTGTCAATAATTCATTAATTAAATTACCATTTTAACTTTAAAAAATATTTTTTCAAAATTGTCTGATTTTTTCTGGTGTAAATATCTAATTTTTACCTTTTCAAAACTCGCCGATGAAGTACAGGGTGGCCAAGAAATTAGGGCATGATTTTAACCGCGAATAACTTTTGATTAAAAACGTGAAAAGAAGCGTTTTGTTCACGACAAATATACTACTTTTCATGTCAAATAAATGCTGAATTGCCGATGATGGCAATATGTGCTTTTACTCAAAAATATTCTTAGAATGCTTGAATATTGCGTCGCATTAGGCCGGGAAAGGCCTTTTTAATTCAAATTTAGTCAAATATTCAATTTTTTAATCACCTTTGGATCATTTTAATGGGTTTTGAGAAAATCAATAAACATGAAATCAAGTATATTTCATCGTTTTCCATACAAATGGAAACTTTTACATTTTTTAAGATATCGACTTGAAAAAAAAAAGAAATAAAACTTTTTGAGTTTACGCATCTTTTGGTGGCGGAAGTTTTCAGATATCTCAATTCAATCAAAAGTTATTCGTGGTTAAAATCATGCTCTAATTTCCTAGCCACCCTGTATTTCATGTATCATAGACAAAAAAACACAATAGTGACGTCATCTATTATTTTTTTAAATAAAATATTTGACGATTTTTCTCAGCTGTTTTAGATGAGTTAAGGGAAGATTGATTAATCTGTAAAGTTTACGCGTGTACTAATTCTTTCTCCAAATAAATTCATAATCCATATAGAGATGAATAAACTCCTTTGACTTTAAAAGCTTCAGTAAATGTTCGTTAAATAAAAAAAAAACTTTGCAATTTTAGACATAAAACATTAAAGCTTTAAAACGTTTAAACAATTAATTTTAAATTTAAAATAAAAAATAAAATTAATGAATAAAATTAAAACAGGTAAAAAAGCTTCCAAAACTCACCTGTAAAGGTAACTTTGCGATCTGTATCATTTGCCAACTTCTCCTTATCCGGTATATCGGGATCCCCGAGGGAGAAGCGATAGAGGTCAAATTTGGAAGACATCTGCGGGGTTGGGGTGTAGCTGAGGGTGACCATGTCGCGTTCCTGAAGATTATTCACAACAAACACTTCGGACTGAATGAGGGGTTTAGTGCGTGTTGTGAGCTGAGTGATGTCACTGGTTAGTCCGTAGGAGATGGTGTGAATGCGGAATTTGTACTGAACCCCCGGCATTAGGTCCCCAATTAGGACATGAACGGTTGGAGTGTCATCCATCCCGAGCTTCCCATCTGCGTGGTCACCACCGACCCAACTCATTGGGGTCACGTAGACTTCAGACACATTCTTCGTGTGCACCTGATCGGGATTGGCCACAGGCCACCAGTGCACGAAATACGTCTCCACTCTACCCTCAGGTCGTGGCCATTCGAGGGTGATATTCGTGGAGTCCACGAGGGGGATGATGTTGGACACGGGATTGGGACGCACAGTCTGGTTCACGTGCTGCGGATTTGGGCTCTCAACGCCATAGCTGACTGTATTCACCTGAATCGTGTACTTCTCTCCCGGCGTCATGTCAGTCACATCAGCTTCTGTGGATTTCACGGAAGGCAACCTAATCCACTGACGTTCACTCTCAGTGCGGTATCGAATGGAGTATTCGCTAAATTCACTCTGAATCGGTGGCATCCACCGCACAAGCACGGAATTGCTTGTCACCTTTTCAATTGTCATGTTCCGCGGAGAATTAGGATCTGCAAAAGGATAAGAAGGCTTCTAGAAATTGACATCAAATGCAGGAGATAAGCTTCCATTCAATTTTTCTCCTATAATGCATTTTCCCATACACGTTTTGCATAAACAATTCAGACAGACAACACGATGCATCGTCTTGAAAGGTATTTTGCATAAAATTCTGCTTGCTCTTCAACCTCTTCTCTGGATTGGCGCTTTTCAAAATTAATTCAATTTGCAAATTGTTATTCTACTTCCCTGTTGGGGAAAATTTAAATTTCACCCCAAAGCTCGTTGTGAGCTTCCACAAAAGTTTACAAAAGAACATTTAATTAAAATCTTTAATTTTATAGCATTTAATTTTTCCTCGTGAGTTTTAAATTGTTTCGTGTCTTTTTTTCCTGGAATTGCTTTAATTAAAAAAAATAGGAAGTTGGTTTCGATAAAGAGTAAATAAAATGAGGAATTAACGATGGAGGCGCCATGTAGTTATCAGAAGTCTTCAATGAATTCTTGAAGTGTTTGAAAAAAGTTTTCTAAATTATTTTTTCTAATTTATTTTGTTTCTTTAGACATTTTAACTGTGTTTTTTTTTAATTTTATTTTATTCAAGAATTGAGAATAGGTGAAATATTACCGAACTGCCATAAAAAATGCCTAAAACTTTAATTTTATAATTTTCGTTAAAGAAAGAAAACTTCTCTAGAAATAAACTTCTTCGTTTATTTTTTATACTCAAAGGCCAATTTAAAATAAAATTCTTTAAATACAGAAATTAAAAGTTTGTTTAAATATTAGAGATTTTAACAGTTTTTTAAAAAGAAATTCTAGATGCCTGAAGAAAGTATTTAACAGCACCGAATTGTCGTAAAAATGTCAAATTACGTTCATTTAATAATTTGATAATTTTCTTGAACTTCAAAAAACCTTCTTAATAAATTAATTTCATTTTTTTATAATTCAAGGGCCAAGGTAAAATAATTTTAAATTTTTATTTTCACTGTTGGGAGAGTCAGGATCTGACCTTTTTGAAATTCCTCGTTTATTATTTTTGCTTACGTTTCGGAGCTTTATTTCTCCTTCCTCAGGTATGCAATTACATTATAAACAATATTTTACATTTATATTATTTTTTTAACACTTTGAAATATTTTTTAAACAATTATAATGAAAAAAATCTAATGATATTATATAAATCTAGTCAAAATAATCTTTCAATTGTTAAAATTAAATACAGAAATGAAAAAAAAAAGATTATTTTTTACGAAATTCTTTTGCATCATAATGACCCTGATTTCCCTATAGCAACTTTGCGAAACTGGAACTCACAGGAAAACTCTCGGAAATTCCCCGAAGGAGACATTTCTGAAAGTTTTAAATAAATTCTCTTCTCCCAATTTAATTTTCTAGGTAAAGAATTTAATCTGTTTGAAAATAAAATTAACGTAAGAATTTTAACGATTTTCTGATAAACCTTCTGTGTGAGTTTATCAGTCTTTTTTATCTCTTTATTTTACAAAGTTCCCTTTTGTATTTGTGAAGATAAACTATTTGGAAAGTTTGTTGCAAAATGTCTCGTCCAGGGTGTTTTAAAACTTGCTGTAAAAGTTCGAGGGAACTTGCTGGTGAATGCAAAAATACGTGGTGGAAATTTCATAGGGGAGAACGATTTAAATCCAACCCTATGTGATTTTTCTAAGCTTTTAATTTGAAAGGGTGATTGAACTTTCATTTCCTTTTAAAAATATGAATTTTAATTAACCAAATTTAGTTTTTTATTTAAAAAAAAAGTTAATCTTAAGGGAAAAAAAGGTCAGATTGAGACTATCGTTCTGTAAAAAATGAAAGCTTGCAGAAAAGCAAATAGATAAAAAATATACTCACAGACAGCTTGGAAGTATGCATGGGGTTCACTACGGAGACCATGACTAAGGGCGAAGACTTTTATTTCATACCCAGCTCCGGGATACAAATTCTTTATGACTCTCCTCGAGTCGGTGGTGAGGATTGTCTTCATTTCGCCTGTGTCATTTCTCGAATACATAATCTCATATTTTTCCTGGCGCGAGTTGACGTCGCTCTTCCAGCTTATGTTGAGCCCTTCGCGAATAGACTTTAGATCCTCGATGATGGGTGAGGAGGGACGCGTGACAACGATGATGGTGGATTCATTTGATTCCACTTTTGCGGAGATTGCTTGCACTGTGAGGGAGTAGTTGCGTCCCGGGAGGAGTGTTTCGAGGGGGTAGGTTGTGCGGTCGGTGTTCATTGTGCTGGCATCCCCATTGAATGTCTCAACTTCGTGATAGCTAATTTTGTATTCATCCTGAGTACTGGCTGGATCGGGATCCCATGTAATGGTTACGAGGCCTGTTTGTTCGTTCGTGAAGGATCTCAAGCCGAGTACGGGAAGGGGTTTGAGGGTTACATCACCCGTTGCTGGCCACGATGTCACCTTACCCGACACGGTCTTCACGACAACTTGATATGTCTTGCCTGGCTCGAGATTCTCCCGAAATTCGAGCCATGCCACACTGTCACTGGTGCGGGGGACAAATTGTTGGCGCCGCGATGTGGCCAGCGACACTTGATACTTGTCGAACTCACTATTACCCTTTGGTGCCTCCCACTGTACTTTGAAGGAGTTGGAGGTGATGGAGTTCCAGTCGAAGCTCACATTCATTGGTCGTAGTGGCACAGTGCGGTACTGCGCTGTCGTGGGCAGGGAAATTTCATCCTCTGACATGGTCTGTACTGATATGTTGTACGCGCGCCCCGGCACGAGTCCCTTAAAGGCCGCCTGAGCTGGCCCCGGGGGTTCACCCTCCTTCTCCACATACAGCACACTCTCCAGGGCATCGGGTGGCTCTATCGACACCTTGTAGTGCGTATAAATCCCCGCGGGATACGGTGGCTGCCACAGCACCAACAGGGTTGTTTCATTTCTAAACCAAACAATAAATTTTCCCGGCGTATTTGGTTCTGGAAAAAAGAATTTTCATTTTCTTTGTTAAAATTTTACTTTGATTTTTCATTCATTGGGAAGAAAATCATACTAAAAGAAAATCAATGAGCCTATAAAATGATCAAATGAGATGCCAAAGTAGCCAACACCATGAAAAGTTAATAAAATATTGAATTATTTAATTAATTCACAAAGTTAAGTTGAAAGTTGATCCCATGCGTATATATAGAGACCAATCACCTTCACACCTTCGGAGCTCTGAAAATTTTATTACATGAGAGTTATCACGCAAAGGCAAATACACTGATTTATTAAATATTAACTAACAATAAGGCTAACAAGAGGGCTAAAGTTAAAGATTGATTGATTGGCGATTTTCTCTGATTTATTTTAGCCATTTTGCCGAACTTCTGTGAAAAAAAGACTTAAAATTTGCCAAACTTTGGCTGGTTAGAAACTTTAGAATCTTAAGTCGTTTTAAACTTCTTAAAAATCAATGGCTTAATGAACTTATGGACCTAAATTCTCAATGATTTATTTTTAAAAGTCTTGCAAAAATAATCTTAAATCAGGTTCAAAAATCACGCTGAATTTATCTTTACGGAAAAGCACAAATTAACCTGAAAACCTCCAAAAATAAGAATAAATCTTAAACTTGTCTTTTCTCATAAACACATTTTTTCCAACGGGTTTTCCCATTTTCTTTTGCCCCTAAAAACCGACTTAAAAACTCTCAATTAATCTGGTTTCCGCAAAACTCGTAACAATGAACTCTCAAAAGAAATCCACGTGCGCGGATTAACAAGTCTTATCTCTCGACATTCCGGTCTAAATTCTCTTTTTCCTCTCGTTCATAAAAATTTTATTGAATGAGGTTTCGAAATAACAACACACAGGAAAGGATTGAAAAGTATTAAATAGCAAAAAAAAAAAACAATCAAAAGACTATTGTGGGAGGGGGAGGGAGGTAATTTAAAATATCAATGAATGTGAGATGAATATTTTTCATTTTTTTTATTCTCTTTTTTTACATTTTTATATGAAATATGTTTACTTGTCCATTTATATATTTAATTATTTATGTTTTAATTCTCATTGAAAAGAATTAAATTCAATTTTATTGAGTTTAATTTATTGTAGGGGAGCATGGCTTGAATCTGACCTTGTTCATTTTTAAAAAGAAATAATTTTTGGATAAAATATTTTAGTTTCTCAAAATTAAATTTTTTTGAAAAGAAAATCACAAAATTCTATTCTTAATAAGAAAAAGTCAAAAAACCGAATGATAGAATTTTAAATAATCGGGATTCTTAGGACATTTGGCTCATCTTTTTAAAGTTAGAATTATACAAATTTGCACAAATTCTTCTAAGAATATTCTAAGGCATATGGGCTGTTTTTCTTATTTTAATTCTCTTTAAAATTAAAATAAGGATAATTAAGATAATATAATAACAATCTCATTGTAGAAATCAAAGTCCGGTCGAAATCTTAGGAAAACATGTTTCACGTTTATCTCAGCGTATCTAATTAACGCGAAAGGGTTAATAAGTCTTAATTTTGATAGAAAAAAATTTAAAAATAAATAAATAACAAGAAAGAAATCGGTCAATGTTCTTACATAGTTATCTAATCAATTTTTGTGCAAAATTTCTTATTTATATCTTCAAAAATCCCAACTATAAAGCCATTCTCCCCTAATGCTAAATAAATAAAATAAACTTTACTTTACAATCGACATTCTCTTGGGATGAATACCCACAAAATTCACCATTCACCTACTTTTCGCACGCACCGTCTTCAACCTTCTTCGCGTTTTTAGTAGAATTTTCTTGCTCTACTCAATGCCAAACATTTTAAGCTCGCAAATTAATTTGTTATAATGATTTCTTTTGCAAATAGAAATCAAATAAATTTTGATTTAAAAATACTACATAAAACAATATAGATTCCCGGAAGCTCGCCACTGCCTTTGAGTCTGTTCAATGAATGTGCAATGTTACTGCATTCCATTGAAATTGCAATGTTTGTTGTATATGTATGTAAGCTATATAGTTAAAACGCGCTGTGGTTTTAATTTCTCAAACCATGTGTTGTATAGATATCGACACACACGTGAAAAGGGAAAAGAGAACATCGCGCATATTGGTTTATGTTGCGAGTTTATTTTATAATGTTGGTGGGTACTTAAATGCAGAAGGAGTGAGTGAATAAACAAACTCATGTTATGAACATTAGTGGTGTTGGCGAAAATTTAATTTAAATATCTAGGTCTCCCCCGTTTTGCTCTGTAGCATGAGTTATGACATCACTAATATTGTACATTATGTAGAGATTCAATGACCTTATTTATGGCAAAAGCTTTCACGTAAAATTCAAGCATTAATCGCGGAGGGTTTCCTCTCCTATTGATGGTGGGGCTAATTTAGGTTTTATCGCAAATGGATTTATTTCCTATCATCTCATATCAATGGACGCACATTTTAGGGGGAAAAGGGTTTCAAATATAATAAAAGAAAAATCTATTTTATCTACAAAACCACACACAAATTGCACACACACAACATCTCTTTACCTCGTAAAATTTTAATATCCAACAAATCTTTATGACGATTTCGTTGTTGCACTGCTCCAAAATGTGAATGAATTTTTTTTTAAGTGAGCGCAATGAGAAAGTGTTATGTTAGTTAGTTATAAAAATGTTAGTGAGAGGAAGTTATTTGTTTTCATAATATTAAAAACTGAAGGAAAACATTAAATTATACATATTAAAATATGGAAGAAAATGCATAAAACAATCACCTTGGGAAGAAATTAAACGTGATTGGCGCAGAGAAAAAAAATGAAACATCAATTAAAATATAAAAGCTCCCCTTACTTGTGGTAAAATTGCGACTTGTATAGGCAACAGATTCTTTTCCATCGAAAACTGTGTACGCCTGCACTTGATATGTTGCACCGGGAGTTAAGTCCCTCAGTGTGTACTGCAGTGAGTCATTTTCAATGGGAATTGTGCGATTTGTGGATGGGTCTGATAAACCAACGACCTGAAAATAAAAAAGAAAAAATGGCATTTACTATAAAATGGAGCTTTTTGTTAAATTTTAATTGATTTTTTTTGCATAAAAGAAAATCAGCTTTTCGATTTATTTTTATGCTTTTATGATTTATTCATGTAAGCGCATCATATGGCGTGTTTTATGCTTGTCACAGCTTTATGTTTTCAACTTACCCTTAGCTTAAAACTAGTAAAATTGCCTTGTGTGGGCGGACTCCATGATATGAGGACGGTTTTGCCACTTCGTACGGAAACTGAGAGATTCGATGGTGGTTCAGGAGCTGTAAAAATGATGAAGAAGAATGAAGAAAAAATTGATTTTGATAATAAAAAAAAATCTCTATACAACGTGGGTGGAGCAAACGAGAAAACTTATCATGTTGTATACCCTATAAACTATTTCCTCTTTGCGCTCTCTCAACCCAAATTTGCATAAGACTTCCTTGATGTAATGTATAAGAAAAGCACTGCAATAGAGGAAGTTTGTGCTTTTTGGTATACTCTTCTCTCCATACTCTCAAACTCAATTTAAAATTTTATTCACGTACAAATCCACACCGAAATATGCACAACGACCGCTCTGGGGGTTTTAAAGTTTGTGCTAATAAAATTTTTCCTCATTCTGACACTTTGTAAGTTCTTCCGCGAAGAAAATTTTTACTTGATTTGGATTTTAATCTGTGGAAAAGTTTCATAAATTTGTTCCGTCTTTTCTCAATGAAGAAGTACTTTACAAGTTTAATGCGTGGAGTTGGTTGAATTAGTAAACAGCTGCTTTTAATTGGAACTGCAATTCTACAATAGAATTGAAATGCAAATAAATTCCATTTGCATTGACAAACCACATTAATATTTCATATATCAGTAAGAGCATACAGAAAAGCAAGTTCATCTGCAATTTATATGGGTGAGTGATACGTTATATTATTGATTTGCACAAATATCAAATTTCTTATCGATTTATTCATTAAAATTGCAAAATAGAGAGGCAGTGACATTGTATTTGAAATAAATAATTAAGATTAGGTGATGGCGTATTTTGGGTGAGAGGTGAGATTGTTTGTTTAAAATGTTTATTGGAAAATAATCAGAGTTGCATTTTACTTTTCTCCATGGAAAATTGTGCTAATTTTAAATAAGTTAGGATAGTACTGCATGGAGTTTATTTAAAAATCTTATGCTTCATGCGTATTTGAATCTTGCTTTATCATTTTTTTTTATTTTGATACTTATGTCTCTTCTTAATTATTTATTTTGTTATAAAAATTTAATGTCTTACAACAATTGCGGATATAAATCAGGAAAGATTTAATACTGAAACAATTTAATAGTATGCTTCATGAGCATATGCTTTGCCTAAATATTCCAATTTTGGATAGCATACTTATGAATATGATTTACTACAATATGCTTCATCAATCCTCATTTACTGAACAATTCAATTCGTAATTTATTCGTATGCTTCATGAGCATATGATTGCTCTGCATATGCTTTATTGGCTTTATTTGAATGTTAAACATTCACAAAAACATGTACGAAGAGTAAATAATACAAAACGATTTCAATAATAAATCTCAATTGAGTAATTTTGAATATAGATATCTCACATTCAATATCTCAAAAATGTCTCAAACTATGTCAAAAGCAAAGTGACAAATTTATGAAGCATTTCATTGAGGAAATTTTCACTGAACTCAAGCGTGGAGAGAAATCATTTTTCATTGAACATGCCCCATAGAATGGAACATACAAGAGAGAACCATTTGTTGATATGAGAAACCATTCAAGAAGAAATTCAACACGCTTTTGCTCCACAATAGAATTATTTTGTATTTCAAAATATGACGCACGTGAGATTTTTTGTGCCCCTTACCTGTCGTGATGGAGACAGTCCACGTGAGCCAATCGTGATGAGTGGCATTGGTGTAGTACAACCAAAAGTTGTACCTCGTACCAGGTAGTGTGTGTGAAAATTGTATCCTATCCCCAATGTCGCGGGATGCGATTGTCGTGTTCGGAGCAGGGTTGCCATACGGTGGGTAGTAATCTAGGCGGTAGTATGAGTCGTCTTGGCCCAAATTTCCGGTGATCTCAATCACCAAATCAGCACATTGGCACAGCTGAAATGGGGAATTTACATTTAATCAGATATTTGTTTATTTCACAACTCTCCATCATTTGTAAAAGAAAAAAAAATGTCAGCAGAAAATTTTGATCTTGTATAATCCATCGTCAACACTATATTGTGAATTCGTCTCTTTGGCATTTGCGTGTGAATGGCTCTTTGATCACGAGATTGATGATGTATTTTTAATCAAAACTCCCGATCACATTATTGGGAATTTTTTTCAAACATTTACGCGCTCATTTTGCTTTACAAAGAGCTAAATGCTCGCACGAAAGAGTTTTTTATTCCATCGTTGTTGCACAAAAAGATGATGAGTAAAAACCCACCGCCAAGCCTCTAAGAGCGAGGAGAAATATTAGTGCGCAGTAGATATTTTTTTGAGCCTGCTAAACTCAACAATAAGCTCAATTTGAAATTTGAGCTCTTCACGTTCTCATGAGCAACATTAAAGTGGGATTTGCGAACAGTTTAAAACATCCCTGTTTTGTGTTTATTCCACGTACAATGCATTAATTCTTGGGAGTGTTGTGGCTTTATTGCCGGTGCATTATTTGAAATTCAGACAACATGTCTCTCTCTCATGAGAAGTAATTTTATTTAGTGGGAAATAATTTAATCTGTCTCAGACCGTATGTGCTAAATGCTTACACGGAAGAGAAAATTTGCTATATAGTGGATTTATCGGTTGCCGAAATAAAGTTTGTATTTTATAGGTACCATTGTTTTGTTCTAAAGCTTTGAACTTGCTTAAATTTCATCTAATCCAAAGATTTAAAGTTGAAATCGAGAGAAAAAATTCCATAAAGTAGGTACGGTAGGTACTTACATTTTAAAAATATATTTTGAGTTGTAACGTGACAAGAATATTTATTTAAGTGATTAAAAAAAGCTCAATAAAAAATATTTCTTAGAGGAAAATTATTAACGCTATAAAAGCTTCAAACTTAGAATAAACAACGAATATTACAAATGAATTGTTAAAGGCTTTAAAAAAAACGTTCTAAAAGAAATTTCGAGCGTTAGAAATTTTAAAGTTTAAAATAAATGTCAAATATAAGAAGAAACGTCAAATTAGAATTTATAACTAAAAATATTAAGATCTGGCTAATTTTGCATGCCAAATCCGTTAATGTTGTTAAGTAATCTCAAGCTTTATAAATCTAGATTCCTTAAGTCTTTTTTTCTAATTCAGGTTTAGCTTTTAGAATTGATTTAGAACCAATAAAAAATTAAAGTCTACTCATTTTTTATTTAAGGAATTGTCTAGATAAAACCAAAAATTTAAAACCATAAAACTCAACATTTAGGCTTAAATATTGAGAGTTCTAATCAAGAAAATTTTAAACAAATATACCTACAGTAATAAAACTAAAAAGAAGAAGTAAAATTCAAAGATTCCAACTGAAAATTATCATATTTTAAACTGCTCAAAGCTGAGCTGAGCCGCGCTGAGCCCATAAATAAAATATTTCAGGAGGAAAGCACTCCGCAACTCCATTAGGCAATGTCAAAAATAAAAACAATAGTCAATACGAAATAAATAATTTGTATTCCCACAAAAATAAAACACAGCTGAATAGCATCAGTAAATCACGCAGTGCTCGAGTATGTCTCCCTCGGTGACAAGCACGGTTGGTACAACAATTTTTTTTTCAAGAGGAAAAACATTACAACAAAGCCTCTCCTCCATGGCATTAAATAATATGGCAAATAAGTTAAAATTTACAGGATATGTGAAATTTTTCCGGAATGTGGGCTATTTTGAAATTAAATTGGTTTGATTTTGATTAATTTTTATTTTTTGGTTGTCTTATGAAGGACTTTTTTAGAGACTTCTTTGGTTAGATTTTTTGATTTACTATGAGTTTTTTTTTCCACTTTTTGTGAGTATTTGTGTGCTAAAACTCCATAATAAATGTTCAGAAGAATCGCGAAAAAAACTTTTACAAAAATTCACAAAATTTGAAAAAAAAATCTCATATAAAGATCATAAATATAGAAACTTAAAATATCTCTTCACATTTTTAAAAATTATATTGATAAAATTCCCCGCCAAAGAATTTTATGAATAATAAAGGACCCTAACTCTATCGGAAATTCCTAGAATTAGGAATAAAAAAAATACAAATAGCAAAGCCGGAAATTTTCAAAAGTCAATCATGCATGACTGATTTTCCAAATTCAACGGTCGTTCGTTTTTTCCACCTCACAAATTTGCATTCATTTTCCAGGGACAGCAGATTCATTGTTAGTCCCCCGCCACACATAATAAAATAGTTGTTGAAGCATCAAAATAATTCCCACAGACTTCTCTCTTTTTCCTCCTCTCATTTTTTTTCGTTAAAAATAAATATATTAAAGTTTTGCTATATATTATACCATTAAAAGTTTGTAATTGTTTTCAAAATGAATTTTTACAGATAGCACACCGTATGAGATATGTTTGTTTTTTCCTCTCATTTTGTGTGTGTGCTTTTGAATGAAAATTGCAAATTAAATACAATCGCATTGAATAATTGAGCATTTTCTCATCAAATTGCAATTTAGCGTGAATTAATTGCAAATTTATTACGGAGAAGGGCATGTGGTTGGAGCGTGGGGGGGGGAGCACGTTCATGATGCCATGATTTTGCAAATAAAATCTCTTATCGATATCGTTGACCTATTTGATTGTTATAGGCTCTAACAATGATTTCAACGAGGGTTGAGATGGGACAAATGTTTTTGGGTGAAATGGGCAAGAAGGGTGAGGAGGTGGAGAGAGTTTGTAGAATTTGCCAAGTTTGTACGGTTATATATCATTCAATATATAGTGGAGGGTCACACAGAAAATGGGCATTGTAGTTCAAGTGTACAAGGAGGGGAAGGAAAGTTTTCGAAGAGGAGGAAATTGTACTCCATTCTAACACCTTCCAATTGTTGAGGAAAATTTTCCTTCTCGTGCAGCTTTCGCTTTTCACAGACATTTTCATTGTATGATCCCGCGCCAACACACCTCTCACCTCTATGTGTTACATAAAATATTCTCACATAAGCTATGTATACATACAAGTGTAATGTAGAATGAAGGAAAAAGTAATTTTGTGAGATTGTACACCTTCATTCACGACACTTCCTTCTCCCCTTGTGCATTTTCCACATTATACATCTAGCCACTATATATCTATGAAATTATAGAGAGGGACTCTTGTTCTTCCCTGTAGTATTCTTTCAAATGTTTGATGTAGTAAGGAAAAAGTCATTAATTATTTACAACTCTCACAGGTATTACTATTTGTCTGTTTTCCTTTTCTTATTCTTCGACATAAAATATCAGAAATGATGGGCATTGTTTTGGAGAGAGAAGAGGGAGGAAAATACCTCTATAACAGTACAAGAGTCAGGTGGAACCAATTTAAGTTTCCAACAACGTCCCTTGCGACACATTCCCAGTCAACATTTTGAAGTTCTTCCCGCACAGACAGGCAGGCATAGCTTTGTCTCTCTCCTATGTACTGACTGATGAATTACCCTTGAATACTTCCCCCATTGTTGGGGAAAGCAAAGGTGTTTCTTCAAATGTATCCCCTGTGTGTGCTGATTGTATGTACATTGTTTCGTCGCATATCAGTCAAACGCAAAAGTAATCGGACTAAAAAGGATTTCTTTTAAGGGAATTTAGAGGAATTTTATTATTCAGAAAAGTATTGAAGCATTTTCCTGACTGTCCTACCTTTTTAAGGAAATAAAAATCTCCTCTCATGACTAAAAAATTAATTTATCATATAGAAAAAATTTCTAACGTCAAATGAGTTTATTCAAGCTTATATGGGTAAGCGACTTCATTCGTAGAAATATTAAGAACACACGTAATTTCATAAAGAGCATCAAAAATACAATAAGAAATCGCCAGAGAAACGTTTTATTTTCCACGGAAATTAGATGTAAAGAGGAGACTAAATTTTGCATAAAAATGTCCATAATGACGTCACTTTTATAATTTTTATCCCTTTAAATTCTTTCAGTCGATAAAAAATTCATTTACAAAAATCGTCAATGAATGATTTTGCATAAATACTTCATTAATTGAAAAAGGCAAGAAAAAAAATTCTGACGTCATTATTGATATTTTTGGACAAATATTTGCTGGACTTTCTTAGTTGATTGTAGTGTAAAATGAAGGAAAGTCTGTAAATTAAAAAAAAAAATTTTTGATTATCTATCCTGATTATTTCCTCAAATAAGAAGTTTTCCGGGTTTTCCTATACAGAAATGGATAAACTCCTTCTCAACGTAGAAATTATATTAAGAACTTTCATTTTCTTGTCTCTTCGTTAAAAACTTTTCGAGTATTTCTCTACGAGATTTTCAACTAAATAAATAATTTCTCTTCTCTCGGTCCCCTTTCTTATATTCTTAGTTCGGAAATTTATGAGTATGCTCCTCCCCCCCCCTACTTCTCCACATCGTCTATTTGTAGCTTTCATGCGCGTCTCCCTCATGACAATTTCGCAATGAGCATTTCACTCATAATTCAAGTGCAAATTTGCAGGTGAATGAACACACAAAACGCATTCAGGCAATGCATTAGGAGAGATGAAAGATTTTTCTGATGTCAAAATTATGTAAAAAAAAGCATATACCTTACATAAAAATTCAGTATTTTACGTGTGAAGTAATTTCTAATTTTAAATTGAACATGCAAATTTCATTTGAGCATGCAGGAAATATTTTTCACACTTGCAGCTACATAAATGCTGGTATATTTCTTGTGCGTTAACAACGATGTTAAAAGTTGTAAAAAAAAAAAATGGAAAAACGTTTTTCCCAACTTGCAAAAGCTCATTAACAATTGAAACTGGAAACTGATGTTGCCAAACTTCATGACTAGAGAGGTACTTGCTCTCAATGTGAACGAGAAAGTTTAATAGGAGCACTCTGCATAGCGTGAAAGCTCTCTTACCAGGACTATATGTAGTGTTCTAGAGAGTTCTAGGAGTTAGTGGAGAGCAATTAATGCTGTATAAGTCATAGTAATGAATTTCGAGGGGTCCAGCAAAATGATTTGGGTGTGTGTGTGAAAGTGAAGGCACAGAGAATGTTTGAATGACGGGAATGCTTAATTTGTCGAAATTTCCTTCCTCGTCCATACCGCACTAATAGAGAAGGAGGAGAATGCTACAAAAGCTCAGTGAAGGAAATACTTTTGCTGAAAGGAATATTCTGAAAATTCAATTTGTTGTGTATTTTGACAAATTTCAGAAGGGAAATTTAATAAATTAAAAGTCCAAAACAACTGAATTCATCACGTTTGAAATTCTTCAAGAAGGACTCAAAAGCCTCAGAAGCTTTTACTTGGGAGGTAAAAGAACGAAGACAACAGGAAGTTATTAATAATTCAATCACTTGAGACCCATTACTCTGGGCCGAAAGGTTGAAAGTGATAAAAATATTAGAAATTCTAGTCAGAAAATCAATGGGAATCCTTCCTAGGAGCCAATTTCGGTACCAACAACCCACAACTATGTGCTGGAATTATTTATGAGGAAATTTTATTTCCCCTCGACCAATTTATATATGCTACATACATACATATATCCAATTCTATTTGGTCTGCACTAATCCCGATAACGAAAATGCTTTTCCCACCTTTAATACCACACAGAAAAAACAGCTACCCGTCTGTATCCACACCGTATGCAACTTTAATGGAATTCGTTATTTGCATCTGGCTTACAAGGGCACATTGTATTTTGTTCAGAACGGATGGGATTTATCTTTAAAGGGAAGTTCTTTTTTTTAAATAAAAGATGAAATTGTGTCAAATTTTAGAATAGGAGTTTCACTAAAAATTAATTTAAAGAATATTTAATTTAGCGCAAGTTTTTCATGAGGGTTTAAAAAGAATCATTTTTAGTAAAAAAATTAATATAACGTATACAATTTCTAGTCAAACTCCGGCTCTGAATTTCAAGCATAGTTTTATCGATTTTATCTTATATTTTAAAGAAACTTCCTTGAAAGGATGAACCCCATTTGATCAGGACAAAAAGTGACGGGCCCTTGTTAGTGGTGATGGTAAACCATGTCGGAGGTTACCAGAATAAAAGTCAAACTGCAAAGCTACTTTTCTCGTATGGCAAGTGCACTTGTGGGGTATCATAAGTGAATATAAAAATACTCACTGAGGGAAATACGCCGAACATTATTTCACATCAATGATTTTCTCAATGGGAGCATGGAAAATTCAACATTATTTCACCATATAAGTTGCATTTTATGTACCTTTTTCCAACCCAAACGATATTTTTAGTCTTTCGCATGTGAGAGGGAAACAGATGGAGAACACCATCCATAAGGAAAAGTATAAGAAGTTTCAGCAGATGAGATAGAGAATATAATTTATAAATGATTCACCAGCATCTCTCTGCTGGTTTTTCCTCTCGTGCCATCGTGTTTATAAAGAATAAAAATTCATAAATAAAGAGGGATCTAATGGTTGAACTCTTAGCTGTATAAGCATTTGTAAACTTTGCATAATACTTCCGTTTGGGAATTGAAAGATGAAACCCCCCACCGCGACTCTTTCCAAATTTAAAGCATCTTCCTTGGCTATAATGCAGATATTATGTGACTAAAATATTACTTTCATTTTCCGGTTCTGCTACATATGCGATAAGCTATATATGCATGCACCTATACATAGTACAAGTTACAGAGAGAACATTGGAGAAACTGAAAGCAAATATTAAACTGTAGCACTGTTGCGAATATTTCGCGCAACCATGGCAACGAGTAACGAGAGTTGAAGAATCTTCCTCTTTTTTTTTCAAGCTCGTTTTTGTGTGCAGAATGTCCTTTATGCTGGGCGAACCAAATGCCAACCACTCTTCGGCTCACAAAAACTCTCCATAGATGTGCAATCGATGAGAAAAAAATCCTCAATTTCATATTATTCCGATTAATAGGAAAGATTTTTTTTGACGTAAAAAGCAACACGGAGATAAATCTCCGTATCGTCGAGGGGAATTTATATGTATATTTTTGGCTAAAACCCCTCGTATTTTCCTCCTTTTTCCCATTTGGGAGTAAATTGTCGCGTTATGCCGCGCCTCCGAGAGAAAATTTGAAGTTAATCAGTAGCAAATTTATGGAGTGAAAATTTTATCATTACATTTCACTTTCATTTCCCTGCACCAGCTATCGTGATAAGGAATTGCCGGGGTAATTTATGTCGTCTGGGATTTTATTGCTATATGTACCTTTTGTGTATTTGTATACAGTCAAAAGTATGAGATTAGCGCAAAATGAGGTTTTTCAAAAGTTTATAATTACTTCCTGTCTGGTTTTCCGATTACAGAAGCAATTGGGATTTTTTTTTATGTTAGGAAATGGTGAATGTCCGCAACATTTGTGTGTGTTGGTGACTTTGCCCGAGTAATAAACTTTGGGGAAAAGTCACCACACACATCTCATTTGATCGTTTTCTTTCTCATTTTCTGCTCCCCTTTATGGTGTGAAGGAGGACTTTTCTTTGCGCTCAATTGAATTAGGGATTTGTCGTCAGATGTGCTTGAAGATGGACGATAGCATTTATTGGGTAAACACGGTAAACAGCAATCATCTCAGAGAGAACTAAAAGGTCATATTCGGTCAATAAGATATGAGTACAGTAGGTGGTTCGTAGAGCGACTGCTTCGTACTACGTTTGTGAATCAGTTAATATATTTTTTTTAAAAAGATTTTAGAGGATTTTCTTCTAATTTTAAATGGTTTAAGGATATTAGTACTGCAGAGAGTAGGAAACAATCTTAAGAATAATAAATTTAAGTTTAAAAATTATTGGAAATCGATTAAAATTGATTTTAAAATCCTTTTTAAAAAAAACATAGTTTTCAATTCCCATTAAGAATTCTAAAAAAATATCTTTGATCGATTGAAATGAAGTTCTATAACTAAATCAGTTCTAAAAAAAACTAAATCAGTAAACTGTAAAAAAAAACAAAAAAAGAATTAATATCGAATCATTTGAACCTCAAAGTTTGACTTATATTTTTATAGAATAAGAATCTATCTCAATTATTCTATTTTTAACACAATTGTGTTATCTAATATAATAGTTTATTTCCGAAGCTTTTTAATTAAAGAAATTGAAAAAATTACATACATATATACAACCCACACGTGTCGACAACTCAATAAATTCTTTGGGAAAAAATCTTTTCAATGCCCTTGCCATGTTCACATCAGACAAATCACAATTTGTCGTAAATTTCAAACCCCTCACGCAGTTGCAACAAAATAGAAAGGAAATGAGAAAACAAGAGATGTGCAAATTATATAGTGGTCGGAATGGATGGAAAAAAAAGTGTTGAAATGAGAGGGTGTGCAAAAAAAAACGAAATGGCAAAAGGAGGAAATTTATGGCATTTCCTCCTAGGGGTGGGTGGTATTAAAATGGAAATCAATTATGTATATTAATGCTTTTTTATGCGATACCCCACTTCCTAATTTATGCATATTTTTTTTCTTTCATTCTATTGTACTTTCCTGTTCGTACTTAACCCATGGCGACAAGTTAACATGCAACTAATGTGCTCGTGTGTCTGTCCCCTCCAAAAATGTTCTCTCATCTTTGGCATGCATGCCGAGAGGTCTCCATGTAAATTATTATGGTGTGCTCTTGTTGGTATACAAACGAAAAACATTCTGTTCCACAGACAACCGGAAGATATTTAACCAATAAACGACATTTCGACCCTCCGTACTCAGCAGATTATTTGTCTGTGTGCCGTCTCTAAAGCCAGCGCAAGATGAAGATGGTAGAGTACACCGCATTTACAAACAATCCATCGGGCTAGACTATGGTAGAGATTTGGGAGAATGAGGAATATTCAACAGCCTCAGCGCGACAATCATGCGGAGGGTTGGTGGTGCAATAAAAAGGGGAATCATAGGATTCCCTATTAAGTACCACCCATAGCCCTATGACTTTTCCAGTACACTTCTGTAGGCGATGTCCTCAAAGCCCTTCAAGGCAAGAGGAACGAATTTAATTAGTTATTTGCATAAATTCACCCACTCCTATATTGTTTATGCCCCCATAAGGATTCTTATCCATATTGTGAAGGAGTTTTTAGGAAAATTTAAACTGTGAAGCAAAATTTTTCATTCAGTTGTGGAAAAGTTCTTCGTTTGGTTAAAGAGCGTTATTCACAATACATACAGTAAGTCCCCCGCATGTAACCAAAATTTGTTTTTAAATTATTGTAGGGGATCATTAAAGGTTCAAAATAAGCGTGGTGATTTCCCGGAAAAGCGCTGGGAAACCTACGAATTTTCCGGTTTTAGGTGTAACCTATATTGATTTATTTCTCAATTTCTAGCAATTGTAGAATATTGCGATTGGCGTCAAATGAAAGCTATATCAATGCTTAATATTATATATTAAAACCATTTTCCAAAATGCACTAGAAGGTGAAAATTCGGAAAGATTTTCCGAACACGCATTTTTCTTTCGCCTCCCATTTCCACAATATTGCATGGGACCACCTGGAACATCCCTTATTTTGTAGCTTTTTTAATCCCCTTTCATTTGGTATAGCACTTGCTGGGGAAATCCACTGGGAAAACTGTTTTTTTTTATTGCTTTTCAATGTTGGAAAAACTCACTTATGCCATCTCATCAATATTGCATAAGTTAAAAAGAGACACACAATTTCTCTTGAAGCTTTCAAAGCTTTCATGTTTCAATCATGCTTGTTTGTTTGTTTTGATATTTTCTTTGATTTTGAGGTTATATAACATAAAAAATGTAAACAATTCGTGAGTCAGGTGAACCGTCAGGTGAATCCTAACCGTCCAAGCCAAATCAAGACGGGATCTGCTGTACCTGCGTGACATTAAGTGATTAAGAGAAGTGTGTAAAAGTCCGCAGAGCTTTAGAGCGTGAAAATATTTACTCATCGGATGGCTTTTCTTTTCATCCTTATCAGCACAGCATATCAACATCATTTGATACGTGCCTAGTCAGCATCCCCATTTGACCCAATACGTAGATCTCAAGTGCAACCCCTTAAGCATCAAATAATTTCCATCGTGTTCCGGATTTAATATTGTCAGGTGAGTAGTATTCCCGGAATGAGTAAAATTCTTTTTTTCTTTAAGGCAAAGAATAAAACATTCTAGGGATGCAGTCCATTTGAATTTCATTTTATTAAACTCAAAAGATTATTAACATTTTTGTACTTCTCTTTTCTTTGCAGATGTTTAAATTAGTTTAAAAACTGTGCTATTGGAAAGGATGCGAGGTTACCAGCACCATCAGTGTGTGGCGATAGACGATTTTTTGGCCATCAATGGGATGTTTTGTTCACAAATCCTTCCTATTCCCAACTAAAAGGATCCCGGAATCTCCAGCATTGTCGAAAAAGCTGTTATTTTGAATTCATGAAAAATCATATTTTCAATTCACATTACATTTTATTATTAAATAAAAGAGTTTATGGAAAATGTTTATAAAATATTAAAATAAAGAACGATGTGGACGTAGAAACTCAAATTAATATTTTTTCTTTTCGTGATTCATGAGATTTGTAAGGGTTGTCATCCATTCCCGGCCACAAATTGCGCAGTGAGCTTCATAAAGTCCAAATCCATCTTCTTATTTAATTTTTTTTCTGAGTCATTCCTAGTCCAAATCCAAGGCTTAATTGAAGATCAGCAATGAATTCATACCCTGGTGGTGAATCTTAGAGTAAAAAATGCTGTTCAGCTATTGCTGTAAGATCTCTCGTAACTTTGGTGGGCAGATGAGCTTATGGGGAACCTCTGAATCCCCACAAGAGGTTGAACAGTTGAGCTGCAAGTATTTCAAATTGTTAACGGAATTCATTAAACTTGGAGTTTGTACGACAAAAAACTTTTTCTTGGAACGGTTAGATGTATTCCCAGAATGGTGAGATATGTTCCCTGAAAAAGCCATAAATGACTAAAAGTTGTGCAGACATCCATCCTATTACATTTGGAAGTTTCTAAGGAATCTTTGGAACTTCTTTTTCTACCCTCGGCTGATCCTTGATTTCCTTTAGAAGTCAAAATCAAAGATCAGCCGGGTGTTGAAAAAGAATTTTCTAAGATTCCTTAGAAACTTCCGGATGCAATGAGAAAAATGTCTTCACTATTTTCAGTCACTTATGGCTTTTTCCGAGAATATACCCAACTATTCCAGGAAAAAATAGTATTTTTATCTCAACTTTCTCGACATGAGATTCAAACTTACTTCCTGCTGAGCTGATATTGTGCGTGATAGGGATTCCCAGCTCTTATGTCGCATTTATCGTTTCCAACGTCATTCTGCCAGAGTCTAGCATCAGATATTTCTTTCAAGACAACTTGCAGTCTTGTCAACTTGGCCAGTTTGATGAGATCTGGGTGTCCTTTTTGTTGATATCACGAAGAGATCCTCTTTAAATCTTTGTATCGAGCTAAAAAGAGAACATTTGTTATTAGATTCAGCACTGTAGGTGAGATATTTTGTGTCCAGCTTGCTGTGGGGGCTTGTGGGTATTGATGATGATCTTCCATACCTGAACCATACATAGCACGTAGCTCGGTATCTCCACTAACCTGTCGTTCCTCAAGTCCAATCCATCTTCGGTGACTAAATTCCTTGAAACAGAGAATTGATTCTTCTTCAAATCACTCCGATAAAAGGCAGCATTCTAGGAAATGTGAATGCTTAGCTCTTTTTTTCATTTTCTTGAACGCAATTACATAAAAGAAACAACAAAAACATCCACCCACTTCGCAGGAAAACAAACAAACTTAACCTCAATTTTTATTTTCACGATCGACATCTCCGACATCTCTTCGTGAGACATCGGTGTGGTGAGTGTGGTGATTTTTTCCTAACATTCACCTCTTCTATGGAGCGCGAGAATCGAAATTGAGCTGTCAGTGAAAGGCCAATAATAAAACATTTTAGAGATGCAGTCCATTTGAATTTCTTTTTATTAAACTCAAAAGATTATTAACATTTTTGTACTTCTCTTTTCAAGCTCTTTCAAGAACATCACAGATAATAGGTAATCGCCAGTTTAGTCAAAAAGGGATTGCCAGATTTCATGTATGCTGTTAATACACAATGAAATTAAAATGATAATTTTTGTACTTCACAGTTTAAGATGTTTAGATCGCTTAAAAGAGATTAAAAAAAAATACAGGATGTAGGACATATTCAGATAAATCAAATCACCAGCAATGAGAGTATTTACGTGATAAAGGGATTGCCAGTATTAAATAAATGGAAAAAAAAGATGGTAATTCCAAGGAATTGTTTGCCGTCGTAGTGTCACCAATCCTCATCCGTATCGGTCTCTGACTGATCGAGTACTCCACTCGGACACAATTCATTTAGATATGAGGCTGGATCAATAATGCGGGGTAGGTACCTTGCATAGCACAGGTACCATACTATAACCATGATATGCACACAAAAGTCCAACACTCTTGCCCCCGCTCTACATGTACAATACGCATGTTTTACCGAAGAAGCACCTGTTTCAGCTTTGTCGAATAGTACAAAAATGGTATGAGTCTTCTGACTATAAAAACGGGACTTCACTTGCCCTCTTATGAGTAGAGGATCGTCAATTTGTATGCCAACTGATTCATAATCCATCTGAATCCTTTCTCGTAGCACTTGGAATCCACGATTTTCGTTTCCTGACATTCTTGTGACGGCATAATATGACCTGGCTTGTTTTAGATGATACACTCCACCCAATTGATGCAGCTCTTCTTCTGTTAGAAGTGGCACAATACCTTCGTACTCTTCCAATCTTGCAAAATAGCCCTGCTTTTTTGTAATCAAAGGTTTCACGAGGCTTTGAAGAAGATTGCGCCTAGAAACAAGTGCCAAAGCTCTTTCGGCCACCTCTAAGTTATTGTGATGAGAAATAAGACGTGTCCCAAACGCATTTTCAATTGCACAAACCACTTGCAGATCGAGGTACAAGTGCTTTTGATCTATAGTAAGCCGCGTTTGTGCAATATATTTAAAGCGTTTGATTTTTTGATTGACAGCCTCAATCACCCACCGAATCATCGTGCAGAGGCGGCTTCGATTTGCACTAATATCCGACAGCTGACTATCGTTTCTCTGCAGAAAGCTCGGCATATATACAACAAATCCTTCATTTTCAAGGCGTTGCTTAACATCGCGGAAGCCCCTGTCAACAACAAAGACATCCCCTTCTCTGAAAAATCTTCGAAACCACCGGGTGTTCATAATCTGACGCAAAGCTTCTGCATCATTAACACCCGGTGGAAAAAACTCAAAAGCCTTGATAATGTAACCATTCGTGGTGCTGACCATCATTGGCTTATTGAGATTCCGGAGTTTCTGCTGAGACCATGTTTGTTTTTGGAAACTATAATTCTGTGACTTTGTTAGGTACAAATACGTGCCGTCCCACACGGTAATTATATTCTCTTCTGAGACATTATACAATCTCATTGATATCTGTTGTGGAATGATAAAAAAAATAATTGTTATGGAATTGGAAAATTCAAAAAAGAATAATTTGAAAGCTCTTTTTTCTGATTGATACCCATTTTTCATATTAAAGGATTCTTTTTTCACAAAAAAACTAGTATTTATTCTTCGGTCAAGATTTAACTATTTTCAAAGTAATAGCGAATCCATATAGTACGTACAAATAGTTTTGTCAATTATATAGAATAATAATTATAAAAATAATATTAAACTTTCATTTTCCATCTAATTTTTATCTCATTAACGATATCTGTGTTAATTTTTTTTAAGGTTTCCAAAATTTTATTAAAAAAAACTCACTAGATTCCATTCATAAACCAATTTGATTGTATAATAAAATGAAATCTTTTTTGTACAATCAGAGTAAGTTAAAAAAAAAATGAAAATGAAAATGTAAATGAAAAAAATTATTTAAAAAAAAATGAATGAGATGGTTAATTTTGAATATTGTATTAGACAAATACAGAATTTTTAAAAATTGAAAAGAGTTGATCTACATACTTGTAAATAAATTATTTGTATGTGAATTTAAGTAATTTAAGTAGGAAAAATTGGCAAAACAACTTACCTGAGTTGTATTTTCTTTAATCAGCTCTCTCGTTATGTGGGTCTCCCCAAGGTGATGCGGAACAAAGTTACCAATAAGTTCACGTCTTGCTTCTCGAATCCGTCGACTTATGGATGACTGACTGACTTTCCAGTTCTCTGCCAATCTTTGCTGGGAGTCGTTGGTGTAGAGTTGGTTTATGTATACAGCGATATAATTTGACTTCCACTCTGGAACGTTACATTCCCTTAAAATGGTTTCAAAATCATCTCGGCTAATGCCAAGTTCAAGCAAGAACTTTTTATCACTGAATCTGGAAACGTTTACAGCTCCTCTCATTTCCCCTATGATGTCCATGAACCCAAACATAATTGATTCCATTTGAGTAGTGTTCATAGTGGAATTCTCTTCATACACTATACATTCCAGGATTGTTAGAGCTTCGTCATCAAGACAGTTGTCGATTGCAATATGCCTGGCACAACAGCTGGTCCTGTCTGGTATGTAGATTTGCTTCTCATAAAGTGCCTCTAGCCTTGCTCTCTTTGGAACCGCAACAAGATTGACTGCATTTGTACATTTAAATATGCAACTGTGGTGTGGAGCTGCAATGCGAGGTACTCGTATTTGAAATACTGGCTGCGAGACGTCTTGTGAAGAACCCAGACGCTCTTGTACATCTTCGTCTGGATTTTGATTCCCTTGCCGTGACATTTGGCGGAAACATAATATGCACCACCACCTTCCTAGTCCATCCTTGCGTTTTTCTTTGCGGTTTTGTCGTTTTGTCAATATTCGACCACACACCGGGTTCGCACACTTCTGTTGATTGGATGCTGTTGTTGCAGCCAATTGCAGTTCTTCATGTCCACGTGGAGGTTCACAGGAAGCAGTGTGTTCTTGTTGAATATTATCATGTGATGATGCTCGCAAAATCGTTTCCATATCTACTGGATTCTCTGATGTGTTATGTAATGAATCAGGGAACTCTGTCAACGCTGATGGACCAGGTATAGGAGCAACAATACTTGGGGATTGTCCAGAAGTCGATGATGATCCTGGTATTGATATTGGGCACTCTTCTGGAGATGCACTTTCTGGACTCGAGAGGCGAAAGCTGGAATAACATTTGATGCACCACCACCTTCCGAGTCCATCTTTGCGTTTTTCTTTGCGGTTTTGTCGTTTTGTCAATATTCGACCACACACCGGGTTCGCACACTTCTGTTGATTGGATGCTGTTGTTGCAGCCAATTGCAGTTCTTCATGTCCACGTGGAGGTTCACAGGAAGCAGTGTGTTCTTGTTGAATATTATCATGTGATGATGCTCGCAAAATCGTTTCCATATCTACTGGATTCTCTGATGTGTTATGTAATGAATCAGGGAACTCTGTCAACGCTGATGGACCAGGTATGGAAGCAACAATACTTGGGGATTGTCCAGAAGTCGATGATGATCCTGGTATTGATATTGGGCACCCCTCTGGAGATGCACTTTCTGGACTCGAGAGGCGAAAGCTGGAATAACATTTGATGCACCACCACCTTCCGAGTCCATCTTTGCGTTTTTCTTTGCGGTCTTTTCGTTTTGTCAATATTCGACGACACACTGGATTCACACATTTTTGTGGTTTCAATGATTGCGGCATAGTTGCAACTAACTTCTACCGATTAGCACGCTTTAATAACAGCGCAAAAAAAGATAAATAGACACAGTCAGTTATTACTTAGAGAATTTATTTAGTTCGTGGAGTTTTGTACGTTAATTAATATCACTCATTTTTTCACATTAGAAATCATTTTTTTGGGAAAATTTCTTTTCAGGGTAGATTCTTGGGTCTCTTGGGTACTAATTGCAATTAGAATAATTGTAAAATAGGGCAATTTTTTACTAAATAAGTGAAAATGAAAAATGTGTGTCGCGGAATTAATTAACGTCGTTCTCGATATTTGGGGGAAAAACTTACCGATAAAAATCCAAATGAATTATTTTTGGCCACTAACACACTTTTCAGGCTTTTTTTAAAGTTGTTTTAATAATAAAAAAAACTAATTTTTCACTGACAGCTCAATTTCGATTCTCGCGCTCCATAGAAGAGGTGAATGTTAGGAAAAAATCACCACACTCACCACACCGATGTCTCACGAAGAGATGTCGGAGATGTCGATCGTGAAAATAAAAATTGAGGTTAAGTTTGTTTGTTTTCCTGCGAAGTGGGTGGATGTTTTTGTTGTTTCTTTTATGTAATTGCGTTCAAGAAAATGAAAAAAAGAGCTAAGCATTCACATTTCCTAGAATGCTGCCTTTTATCGGAGTGATTTGAAGAAGAATCAATTCTCTGTTTCAAGGAATTTAGTCACCGAAGATGGATTGGACTTGAGGAACGACAGGTTAGTGGAGATACCGAGCTACGTGCTATGTATGGTTCAGGTATGGAAGATCATCATCAATACCCACAAGCCCCCACAGCAAGCTGGACACAAAATATCTCACCTACAGTGCTGAATCTAATAACAAATGTTCTCTTTTTAGCTCGATACAAAGATTTAAAGAGGATCTCTTCGTGATATCAACAAAAAGGACACCCAGATCTCATCAAACTGGCCAAGTTGACAAGACTGCAAGTTGTCTTGAAAGAAATATCTGATGCTAGACTCTGGCAGAATGACGTTGGAAACGATAAATGCGACATAAGAGCTGGGAATCCCTATCACGCACAATATCAGCTCAGCAGGAAGTAAGTTTGAATCTCATGTCGAGAAAGTTGAGATAAAAATACTATTTTTTCCTGGAATAGTTGGGTATATTCTCGGAAAAAGCCATAAGTGACTGAAAATAGTGAAGACATTTTTCTCATTGCATCCGGAAGTTTCTAAGGAATCTTAGAAAATTCTTTTTCAACACCCGGCTGATCTTTGATTTTGACTTCTAAAGGAAATCAAGGATCAGCCGAGGGTAGAAAAAGAAGTTCCAAAGATTCCTTAGAAACTTCCAAATGTAATAGGATGGATGTCTGCACAACTTTTAGTCATTTATGGCTTTTTCAGGGAACATATCTCACCATTCTGGGAATACATCTAACCGTTCCAAGAAAAAGTTTTTTGTCGTACAAACTCCAAGTTTAATGAATTCCGTTAACAATTTGAAATACTTGCAGCTCAACTGTTCAACCTCTTGTGGGGATTCAGAGGTTCCCCATAAGCTCATCTGCCCACCAAAGTTACGAGAGATCTTACAGCAATAGCTGAACAGCATTTTTTACTCTAAGATTCACCACCAGGGTATGAATTCATTGCTGATCTTCAATTAAGCCTTGGATTTGGACTAGGAATGACTCAGAAAAAAAATTAAATAAGAAGATGGATTTGGACTTTATGAAGCTCACTGCGCAATTTGTGGCCGGGAATGGATGACAACCCTTACAAATCTCATGAATCACGAAAAGAAAAAATATTAATTTGAGTTTCTACGTCCACATCGTTCTTTATTTTAATATTTTATAAACATTTTCCATAAACTCTTTTATTTAATAATAAAATGTAATGTGAATTGAAAATATGATTTTTCATGAATTCAAAATAACAGCTTTTTCGACAATGCTGGAGATTCCGGGATCCTTTTAGTTGGGAATAGGAAGGATTTGTGAACAAAACATCCCATTGATGGCCAAAAAATCGTCTATCGCCACACACTGATGGTGCTGGTAACCTCGCATCCTTTCCAATAGCACAGTTTTTAAACTAATTTAAACATCTGCAAAGAAAAGAGAAGTACAAAAATGTTAATAATCTTTTGAGTTTAATAAAATGAAATTCAAATGGACTGCATCCCTAGAATGTTTTATTCTTTGCCTTAAAGAAAAAAAGAATTTTACTCATTCCGGGAATACTACTCACCTGACAATATTAAATCCGGAACACGATGGAAATTATTTGATGCTTAAGGGGTTGCACTTGAGATCTACGTATTGGGTCAAATGGGGATGCTGACTAGGCACGTATCAAATGATGTTGATATGCTGTGCTGATAAGGATGAAAAGAAAAGCCATCCGATGAGTAAATATTTTCACGCTCTAAAGCTCTGCGGACTTTTACACACTTCTCTTAATCACTTAATGTCACGCAGGTACAGCAGATCCCGTCTTGATTTGGCTTGGACGGTTAGGATTCACCTGACGGTTCACCTGACTCACGAATTGTTTACATTTTTTATGTTATATAACCTCAAAATCAAAGAAAATATCAAAACAAACAAACAAGCATGATTGAAACATGAAAGCTTTGAAAGCTTCAAGAGAAATTGTGTGTCTCTTTTTAACTTATGCAATATTGATGAGATGGCATAAGTGAGTTTTTCCAACATTGAAAAGCAATAAAAAAAAACAGTTTTCCCAGTGGATTTCCCCAGCAAGTGCTATACCAAATGAAAGGGGATTAAAAAAGCTACAAAATAAGGGATGTTCCAGGTGGTCCCATGCAATATTGTGGAAATGGGAGGCGAAAGAAAAATGCGTGTTCGGAAAATCTTTCCGAATTTTCACCTTCTAGTGCATTTTGGAAAATGGTTTTAATATATAATATTAAGCATTGATATAGCTTTCATTTGACGCCAATCGCAATATTCTACAATTGCTAGAAATTGAGAAATAAATCAATATAGGTTACACCTAAAACCGGAAAATTCGTAGGTTTCCCAGCGCTTTTCCGGGAAATCACCACGCTTATTTTGAACCTTTAATGATCCCCTACAATAATTTAAAAACAAATTTTGGTTACATGCGGGGGACTTACTGTATGTATTGTGAATAACGCTCTTTGGTGTAAAATCAGGATAGAGTATTGCTTATAGGTTCCCAGATTACTTGACACGGACGTTTTCATACAACTTTCATCTATTAATTATTCCTAGGATTCCTGGAAGAGGATTTGTAAGGATTTAAGGGAAGTAATTGTTATGAAATTGAAGGCCAAAGGGGTGAGCAAAGCACATGCTAAAATCGAACCTGTCCACTTGATAGTGTAAAATCGAGGTTTGAGGCTAGATTTGCCTAGAATCAGCTATCAAAATCCTAAATAAAGACAAAATCGATTACAGAAATCTCATAAAATTGACTTCCAAAAAATTTTTTACCAAAAATACCTAAAGCTTAGTAAATAAATTGTGTCGCATGGTGTAATCAGACAAAAGAATAATGTCACTCATAACGACTTGTCTTAATGCTCCTTCTACAGTACCCTTCTTGCAAAAACAACCCCCTTATAATCGTGTCTGAAGGCACAACCCTTTTCACACAGTGACATTATGTGATAAATGCAATAAAATGTCCTCATATCGTTTGTTATTCAGTTTCACAAACAATTTCAATTTCTCCAAATCAGCACGAGTGTTTGGAACATGATCCAAGATAAGGATCTCATTCCATGCAAAGTATGGCACGTGAGCATATGTAGAGTGTTTAACTCGAAATATTTGTTGAGAGGGTCGTGCAAAAAACTATGCATAAAGCCACCGTGTGTGTGTTTAATCAAGGGATATTATTCAACCAACCCGAAATTTGCATTAAAGGCTAGAGGAATGTCGCTCACTGATAAAAAAGTGCCAGAGAATCAAAGCAAAAGCCACTGCCCACCGGCAAAAATTGTTTATTGAACGACCTTTGAGGTAGAGTTTTTTTTTCATTCAGAGTAAAATGATTCATCGAGGTGTAGGTAGGTACCCAAAATTTCCACACTTTGCCACAAAAGCATTCAAATTTATTTACACAACTTCTTATACAAGGGGCGTAGAACATCACATCGTCTACAAATCCCTGAAAATACAGAGCGTAGTGTGACTTTCAAAAAATCCCCTTCTGTTAATTTTCTCAAGCTGTGGAATATTCATTAAAATTGACTATATAGACGAGAAAAACCACAGACAAGCTATATATCGCTAAAGACTAATTTTCGTAGGAATAATTAGTTGGGTTACCATTGTTGTTAGCACCCCCTTGTGACGTTTGCTTCATTGCTGCCTCTTAAGCCAAACATGTGGCGGAGAATTGATTTTGCATGTTTAAGAGATTTGATGTTTATTCATATTGAGTCAATTTTGGTCGTCAATTGAATTTGAAGGAAATCTCTCTCCATGGTTTCATTTTACACCGATATCCCGCAGAAGAATATTTTTTGGAATAATGGTTCTTTTCTGTACGGTGTTTAAGTAGCGCAAATTCTGTCTTTAATTTTTCAAGAATTTAAGGAATTGTTTTTGATTTAGAAGGACTTTCAAGAGGAAAAAATATTTTTTGTGGCTTTAAAAAGGTCTTAAATTAGTTGGTATACCACAATCGTGGCATACCAAGTATTGTAATCATCGGAAAACCCGACCTCCTCAGATCGGGCTCAAACTTCGTATAAGCACGTTTTAGACATCCCACATTACGAAAATGGTGGTGGAAAATTTTTGATCCGGCCGGCCTGCCGGTCGTCCACACTTTGCCTTATAATTCGAGAACGGTAACAGATAGAGACTTCCGGTTTCAAGTTTTATATAGAAATGTGGGTGTAAAATTTCATTTTTTCGCATTTTTAAAATCCAAGATGGCCGCCGTCCGCCATTTTGAAACACCGTGAACCACTTCCCTTATAGCTAGAGGTCTGAAATTTTAGTATGTTGTAGAGCTCAGTGAGACGTTTTCATCGATAACTCATACTTGAAAATCGGTCAAGCCGTTTAGCAAATATGGCGGCCTAAAGCAAAAAGTGTTTTTTCGATATAACTCGAGAACGGCTTGACCGATTTTGACCATCTTGGTATCAAATGAAAGGTATTGAAAAGCCCTACAACTGTCTAGAACATTTCAAGTTTCAAAAACATCCGCAAGAGGCGCTAAAATCAAAAACAAAAATTGACTAACTTTAAGAGGCAATATCTCCGAACATCTGTTATAGATTTCCTTTAAATTTTGATATGTTGTAGCCTGACTCAATATCTATCACCAGTCCGAAAATGAAGAAAATCTATGTCGCCGTTTAGAAGATATAGCCATTTGAAAATTTCTTGAATTTGAAAAGTTCTAAGAGCCATATCTCTTGAACGGTCTGTCCGATTTTGCTCAATTTGGTATCAAATTAAAGGTTTTGCAATTCTCTACAACTTTCTGGAACATCAGAAACCTCTAAAACCATTCCTTCAAGACAAAAAATGCTAAAAACTGTTTTTATAAAACGAAAGACAACCATTTTGTGTTCTGGAGGTGACCTTGAAATATATCGAAATATACATCAGATTATAGCTTATTTCAATAGCTTTCCATAACTAGTCAAGAAATTTCTGTAGGTCTAATAGAGCTTAAGATATAAGCATTTTAATCCGTCAAATTGCTAAATTTTACAAAAAATAGACTTTGCCTACTAATACTACTCACAAATTAAATTACAATGCATAGACTGACCCATCCGCGTTGTGGTATACCAACTCTAATAACTGGACGCGTTATGATTGACTTGCTCTTTGGACCTTTTAGTTAAAGACAAAATTTACACTAAATACTAAAGACAACAAGCATAAAGAGTCTTATGCAGAACACAAGGGCTTAGTACCCGGAATGTAACCAAATTTAGTAAAAGGTCATCAAATGCTCAAGAAAAAAGTGTTGTTTAGCAGCATTAGAAGGAAGAAACATTTTATTTTTTGAAAATCTAAAGCAGATATTTCAGTATTTTAATTAATATTGATTCTAATTCATCCCTCTTTGGTTCTATTCATCCCTTTATGCGATAATACATACATATGTAATTCTATATCAAAATAAATCATCTCTTATCTATAAAACTTTACCATAAGTACGTGAACTTTGTTCTGGATTTATAAATAGAATTACTACATATATAATTATTTCTCTAAAATTAGAACAGATTTCTCCTGATAAGAATACCCTCAGACACCGACCTCTGACTGAATTTACTATACGCTAAATTCAATTACCAGCTCTGTGAGCATGATAGGCAAAAGCACGACAAATATTGAGTCATTAAGTGAATTATCTCCTCTACCCCAAAACGCGTCAGACAGATATAATTTGACTAATCAATACTGTCTGCGGGTTTAGCACATTTTATTGCTCTTATCGCACCCTCAAGTACTCTTCACTTACACGCTAAATCTCATTCCACAATCTCATCATAATTTAGTAAATTCCACTTATAGAGTGTCTACAAAATTTATAATTGAAGGGAAAAATTATTATTTTTTGATTTAAAAGACAAACATTTCCATTTGAGTGAACTTTATCACAGGAAAAATGCGATATTTATGCACTTTTTAGCACCACAAAATGCGCAACTTTTTATCTATACACAGTGTGGGTATTTTATGTGGTAGAAAGTGATTTTTATTGCTTTATACTCGTGCTGATGGAAATATTTGAAAATAATTTTCATCATATCGGAAATTGAGGTACAATGATTAACATTGGTGTGGTATATAGTGGTAAAACATGCAGTAAAATATCACAGTGTGATGTATATAATCATTGTACATAGTTCATGTGTGGTGTGTTTGAAATGATAATGAAATTGTCATTTTGTATTCCCTTGTATTATGTGTGGTATTAAAATTAAATTACTTCCTGAGACAATATGTCGACGACGAGTTGAAGAACAAATTTTAGAGAATTCTTCGTGTATTTAGAATAATTTTCAATGCGTCTTTGTGTTGCATTTATCATTATTAGGCGAGAACTTTTGGCCTGTCTCATAACTTGCGAAAACTTTCCTAACAGATGTCTCTGTTATTCTATGCGAAATTTCGGGGGAATGGGATTAAAGTTCTGAAAGTCTTTTGTTTAATTTTCTCCGTCTTAATTAATCTCTCTTACCCATCAAAACTTAAACATTAAACTAATATTTTCCAATGCTTTCCTAGCGCATTGGCGCTATCTATATTAACTAAAAACTTTTTGTATGTACATAAATGAGAGACATCTATTGAGAATTTTAATGGGAATTTTGAAGCCACATGAAAATTCTCCAATTATCAGCCTCCATCATTTATCATAAGTCTGATGCCTCAATGGAATGTTTTTTAGACAGAATGAAAAATAAAAATAAAAAACTTCCAGACCAACTGTTTAGTATTTTCCGGGGACTTACATAATGAATGATCTAGTGGAAACATGTGACGGGAAATCCTCTTCGGAAAAAATGTTGACAAAAACGCATTTATATGGGAATTTTTCACAACAATCCCGCAGATGATTTCAAGTCATCAATGTCTTGTTTTCATGAAATGTCACAAAAATATCCATCGCAGTTAATTCGTCTTTTTTGCCACTTTTCCATTTGATCTTTCTGGACACATGCTAAATTGATTACTTGGGAAATAGCAACATTTTTTTTATTATCATTCTATGTCCGCTTTTTTCCCCTCATCAAATTGATTTCTCTCTCATGTCGGTTTTGTGATTAAAACTCACGACGAAGTTAAAGCAATTCTAAAAAGTGATTGAGCAAAAAAGTGAGAGTTGGGTCACGATAAAAAGCAAAGCAGCGAAAAATACTTATATAGCAATTGAATAATATAATTTCAATTAAAACGTCACTATCTAAAAAAAAACTAATGAAATTGATGATGATTTCAGTGGCGATATGTTATTGAAATGGTGCAAAAACACGCGAAACTCATTGTCTGTATGGGTACGCGTAGTAAATTCAGTTGGAAAGTGACAAAAAGAAAATGCTGCCGTGGAAAAACTTTACAACCCATGTGGCCAAATAATAAATTTAAATTTAATACAATAAAAATAGATTGTCATACAATTTACCAACTTCTTCATTTTGCATGTATTTGAGGTTTTTTTGTCAATGTAAATGGGAGATCTCATTTGTTTAATTCTTCAGCACATTTTCACACATTTTCGCAAATGAAAATTCACTTTTCGCTGAAGGGGATGGTGTGTTGTGAAGTTATTAGGACGAATATACTTTCATACACAAATCTCTTATACTCTCACTATCATGATTACGATGAGAAGCTCATCAATTTGGTTGTGTACTCATTTCACAGCATGAGAGTGCTTATATCTTGTGCTTCTCTTAGTTAATTTTATCATAAATTTAACCAAAGAGACATTCTTGTGAGAGAAAAAATTGTAAGGAGAAAGGAGAGAAAGCGCTAAAAAGTTATTCTTGGAAAATTTTTCTAATAAATTTCACTAATTTATGCAACAATTTCATAATAATTTAGCTCAATAAACTCGTTAGAAGGTTGAAAGGTATTTTTTTCGTAATGCAATGCAGTGTCTGAATACCTTAAATGTCAACATAATTCTTAAGATATATAATGTTAATTTTGCACATAGACTAATGCTCTGTGAGGGAATCCATCTAAATTCCACACTTTTTCTTTCTCTCTCCGATGGTTATAACATTCCTCAGAGTGTTGCTAATGAAGGTAGATCTGTGTGATGTGATTTATGTCGCTCTGGAATCAATAAATCAGGACTGTGTTATATATTTACGTATATATTTATAAATATCTACTTGCTTCTCATCCTATATAATGGATTTTATCTACTCTACCCGAGGCGCCTCTCTCTCGGTTCCAAAGTAATTTAATTATAGTTTATTGTAAATCACTCATCTCGTTCAAAACCTCCAGCATGAAAATGCACATTTTATGTCAATTAGAAGGAGTTTATTGACTCCGTAATTAAATAAACTCGACACAGAGGAGGATCTTGGAAAATAAAAAGGATTAAAAGTCCTTCACAGCTAATTAATTTATCTGTTTCTGACATGTAAAGATTCTCAAATGGAAATTGAAATAATTTTCTTCATTTTCACACACAATTGCGTTCAGAATTGAAAATTCCTTTAGCTCTTTATCGCATCATTAATTCTCAATTCAATAATATACTCCAATCACTCGCTTTACGCGCATAATTCTAATTGAATCATCAGCAAATCGTAAAAGAAAATTGCATGCCTTTTGGGTTCTTTTTTCTTGCCTTTTGTATATAGTGCAAGTGTGCGTGTCAGAAGGGAAGTCAAAGGCATTTTAAACGCATTCCACAAGATGATTTTTTAATGAATTCCCGACTAAAGTATTCTGGGAATTCAAGAGAGTTTGTGGTTCAGATGTGATTCATATTGAATATTCCGGGTGTAGGAGCGAGATATTTATTGGGCTATTCGACGGAAGGATTCATTTGATTACATTCCAAAAGTTCCATGTTATGGGGTTTTATTGGAAGAAATATGCGTTTAGTCTCAAGCTTGAATAAATTTTATATTCTCTGCGAATTTTCATATTTAGGGTGAGAATGCTGTTTGAATAAATTTAAAAACTTTTCCTGTTCTTCTAATATTTCTTTTTTGCTTAAAATTAGCACAGTTTAAAGAGATTTAAATAACTCATAATTCTTGATCTCTCTGGAAGAAACTAATACGTGCGTTAAGCGAAACAGAAGTAGAACAAGCATGCACCTAATGTGAAACAACAGTGTAAATTAATTAGCAATGAAACTATTCATTTTAATCGTTCAAGAACTTCCGTTTTGTTATGCAATTTGTTGTTTGAATACCACTTGGTTCTGCTCTGGAATCTCCATTACAAAACATAAACATTTTTGCTTTCTGTGTTAATCGACTCATTAGTGCGCGGCATATTTTAGAATGGGACGCGCGCGCTATCCCCGCGAAACATCTGAAAATCAGTCTGCCGTTTAAAATAAATTCATCTCCATGGGATTCCAAATGAAAGTGAAAATGCAATTTTTTGGGGGGGTGGGAGAGAAAGAGGAAGTTTCTCTCATGGGGTAAATCATAAATAATTCCCTCTGCATGTGGATAAACTTTCTGTATTAAATGTGCGAAAAAAAAACACCAAAACTCCTAAAAGTTTTAATGATAAAAGGAGAAGTTATAACAAAAACACTTTCGCATGGAGCCTTCACGAGAAACACATAAATCCCACTCAAAATAATTTCAATTTCAAATAGATCACAAAATGGAACAATTTTTTTTGTTGAGTGTGGAGATATTTTTGGCTTGAAATAGGCGAAAATAAATTAAAGACGTTTTATTGTGTGGAGGTGAGAAATCAAGGTGTCTCGGTGTTTAACCACAATGCTCACAATGAGGCTCAAATTGAAGAAATTAATTAGTTTTTGCGATAAAATTACATTATTAAGTGTCTAGAAGAGACTCAATTTAATGTTTTTTTGCAACCCCTCTCTCTCTCATAAATTCCCAAATATTCGTCCAAAATGGGAAATTCTACGAATTTTTCTACCCGAATGAATACATATTATACCATTTTGACCAACCCTCAGGGATATCCCTTAATCCCTGTGACTGTCATCTTATGCTATGACCCTCCCACGTGAATAAATAATACAAAGATAGACTCAACCAACATAAACAAAATTCCAAATAAAACACCCCGGAGGTATTATACTTTATGTACCTTCTACGGAAGAGACATCCTTGCCCTTGTCTTGGTTCCCAACAGACGGACGACAGAACAAGGATATCTCGGAAAATCAACCGAACAAATAACTTATTCAAATGGAAATCATCTTTTGTGCTCTTTGCAACTAAAAGATGTCAAAAAGAAAAGATCTTTTACTTTAAAATTTTCCCCTTCGTTTCTTTTCAATACCTACCTACATAACATACATAGATATGTATTATGTATGTATGTATATCGTACAACAAAGAGGAGATGGACTCCGGAAGCACGAAAATGCCATTTAGTCTGATTTTTCTTGTGTTCTTGTCAGTTCAATGCGAAATTGGCTTTAAAATGGAGAAAATTATCGATTTCTCTCAACAATGTTTGAAGAGACGTAAATTTTCACCATCGACATACACCACCGCATTTTCCCAACCACACCATATCCCAAAATAATGTACCAAACCATCCCCTTTTTGGTATTATGTGTATCGCATTATCTTCTAATTCAATCTTTTATTTAATTTAAAATTTGAAGCACCACCAGCTACAGCTCCTAAATCACGTTGTTTGTTTAGATAAATGAACACCAATTACGGAAATTGAGTGCGATTTTTCTTCATGCGCGCAAACCTCTCTATAATAACGTACTTTTTATGGGTGGAATTTCCATTGTGCAATTTCATTGGAGAATTCTTCTTGTAAACAGCAGCAAGAATGCTCCAAATTCCAAATTTTCCGTTTAAAATTGAGAAAAACATATGCGTTCCAGGCTTTTGTGTTTGGGGGGGAGGGATGGGGTGTAATTGTAGGTTGTCTGTTTTTGATTTTCGTCCAAGAAATTTGTTTTTGGCATGAAAACTTCTGTATCTTCAACATCGAAGCACAAATGGAACATTTGGCTTCCAGTTCAGATTATTTTCTTACTGTCATAAAGGGAAATTCATTATTAAATCCGACTCAAATCTTTTCTTAATTCTCTCTCTTCTTAAAACTCTAGTTTTTGGGCTGAGTTTAAGTGTTAATGCCAGATTTTATGTTTGTATGATTATTGGTAGAATATACTATAGAGTTTGGTTTAATCCGTATTTAATTTTTATTAACCCATTTATTAATTTTTTAGGTCGGGCTTAAGATTTGTCGGACAAGGCTTTTAATCCTACTTAGAGTAGTCTAATGCATTGAAAGCTCTGAGGCTAATGTTGGGTTTTTGATGTTAATAAATTAAGTTTGTTAAATTAAAAATAATGCCTAGCTTGGGAAAACTTACATAAATCTAGCTTAGAAAGAAAACTCCTTCATAAACTAATCCTTCACAATAAATCAGTATTTGTCTTTTTTTTGTTTAGTTTTCCAACGACGTTTTGATTTTGATAGAATCTTCTTCAGTGTTTTAATTTAAAAAAAAAAGAGCTGTTGATAAAGTTACGTTTTACATTCTCAGAAAACTAAGTTCGTAAAGGCGTTTAAGCTTTACTTATTTAAATTTTGAGCAGTTAGGATTCTAAACAAATTAAACAACTAAAACCCTATTTATAAAAAAAGATCGTAATTGGAATTAAACTATAAACTAATTTGAAATGAAGTTTAAATGAAAAAAAAAGAAGAAGAATTTGCGTTCTAGAACTGAGCTCTGATTGGTTGACTAATTCAACAGTGCGTTCTAATTGGTTAACGCTAACTAAATAAGGTAGAGCTTCAATGCAAGTCAAATTTGAACAGAGTATAATTTTTTCTTATAACATTCTTATTGGCGAGATTTATACAAGATCAATTTCACTACGTTTTTTTTTTACAAAAAAATAAATATCAGTGTTTAGTTGCATGTAATACCTTAGCTATTGGTCCAAGTAGAATAAATGTTGTGTAGAAGAGATAAATCTGCAATTTCCGAAGCATCTTGAGACACGCGAAGGTTTCAAAGCCTTTCCTGATGAAAAGTGCTTCCTCTTGGGAAATTCTCTGCCTTTTGCCGGCGAATAAAAAGGAGCACAAACCACTCTTGCACTAAATCACACACCGTTAAACACCCCCGAAATCCCCTACACGGAAAATTTGCAGTGATGGGTGTTTCCTGTGGTTTGGCGTGGGGAAGAAGTGGAAAAAGAATCGGAAGATTATTTTCCACGCGGAAGGCTCGTTTCGTTGATACCCCCACAAACCGAAGAAACTCAGATAGAAACCAGATGAACTTGAAGATGATGGCGTGGTGAGAGATTCACAGACTCAATTTCCATTTCTCGTTGAGTTTAGCTTCTCTTTTTTATTATTTTTCTTCTTACTTCCCTCCCAACTTTTATTTTAGCGCGCTCTTCCAAAACCACACTGGTCAGCAAAACAATTAGCATCTGCGTGAAGGACGCTACATTCCTCCTTAATTTTTATCACACACTTTTTTAAGGTAAAAAATTTCAGCAACGCTCAGTGCGCGCTTTTAGTGCACAAAAAACACAAGAATAATTGCAAATTAAAAGAAAACACTTAACAACACGATTTTGGTGGTTAACCTGCACAAAAAGTGAGACACCAAGAGTTTTATTTAATGAACAAAAAAAAATCGTTGAATTGCACAGAGAAAAATTAAAGTGAAGGAAGGTGAAAAAAAAGAGTAAAAGACTTTTTGAGCGCACAAAAGTCAAAGATTTCACTTTGCGTACTAACACACGCACACGAGGGCGATGGTATTTCTCTTGGCGCGGTTAAATTTTATAAGAAAAACTCCACACCTTGTTTATGATGTATGAGAACACGGATATTAAAATATTTTCACAGTATTAGTGGCTTTCAAAGAAAAATGGTAAAGTTGAATGGGATTCGTGTACTTCTTTTGTGCCGCTGTGTGTGTGGTGGGATCTACAAGAAGTCCAATTCCGCTCAATTTCTTTGCATTTTTTCACACATTTTCCATCATTTTCGCCCCCAAAACATCACTTAAATTGTCAATTGAGCACTTTTTGGCAATTTAAATGTTCTAACGTATGATTTAGGGTGGGTTTTGAGCACTTTTTTGTAAAAAAGTCACAGATTTCACATAGAGCAACAAGACAAAACGTACCCACCACACTGGCAATCCATTCACGACTGACGATGTGTGAGGTACTCGCGGGCGAAGGCACTCGGTGCAAGGTGAAAAGTTTGACGCATGTCAAAAAAACGTTCTCATTCGCCACCACATTGGTGTCAGCGATGGGAACGGCTGGGTGGATTGGATAAGTGGAAACTCTTAAAAGCATCTCTAAGATGTGACTCCTAAATGTATACCACAATGTGACTAGAAGTTTGAAAAGCTTTAAAATTATTTTGCCTAAATACAGGCGTATTTGGTGGCGAATTGGGCGAAATTGGCGAAACCGTTAGATTCAAATTTTTCCTTAACTTTTATTTTTATGTTACAAAAAACGTAATGGACTGTGCTGTCTGTAAGATAGGAATAGACGTAAAGGGTTCTAATCTGTTAAAAACATTATTTGAGGTTATATTTATTGCGTAAGTGTAAGTAATTTACTATTCAGACTCTTTTACTTTCCGTAATTTTAAGTCATTGACGTACCTAAATTCTTGTTCTTTAATTCTTAAATAACGTAAATTAAATATTACTTAACGTTTAGAAGATTGATTTGGAGCATAAGAAAATACGATGTCTTTTAAGGATAAAATAGAGTTAATAAAAAACCAGAATCAAAATATTAGGTTATGTTTCTTACGCAAAAGTAAAATTTGTGTATTTTGTTTACGTTATTTTATCGCGTAAAAATAAGAAGTTTTATTTCTTCTTTTTTTTTCAATACACAAAAACTATTTTTTAAAAATAATTATTTATAGGAGAATACTAAAGATGGTAAAAATGGTAAAGATGGTAATGGTTAAAATCATAAATTTTGTCGATCAGTGTTATTAAATAAAAAATATTCGTGCAACATGTATTTATCTTTTCAAATTGAAGATTCTTATTCCTTAAAGGCCATGAGGTGTCTTTAGCAAAAATTATCACTGCTTATGAGCACCATTTATGGCTGTTTAATTTAATCTTATCTCCAAAATCTCCCCATTAGTGGCACCTTTTCTTCATTGCAAAGAACGTAGCAATTTGGAGTGAATTTATAAAGATGAAATGAGAATATCAACTGAGAATGAGAATATTTAATTATTGTGTGCTTTCACAACTCGAATATCTCCATGAGCATCTCCATCGTGATAATTTCTTCACGTGTTTTGGTCGTTTTCTTAATTTTTACGGCATGTGATAACGCATTACTACCTCTCACTTGAGGAATTAATGAATTTTATGCAATTATTTGCACGACATGAAAATTAAATCAAAACTTCTTTCTTTGTCCTTTTTTGTTCTTCGCACTGAATCCTTTCTCTGGACTTAATTTTTTTGCCTCTTCTCCCCAATTTTTTTTTTGACAATCTCCTGTCACCACACGGAAAAAAGTTTTATTTTTATTGCAAAAAGAACTTGTGGAAATATTTTTTACGATCTTCATCGTTTTGATTGCTCAATTCAATGCGCGCTTTTATTGCTCTTGAAATTCGCATTTAAATTGCGATGATTCCACAAAATACAACACGCACAAGAATATATTCTTCTACGCCAGAGTGACGGGATTTGAATTTTATCCCAATGCCCCCAATGTGGGGCTTTATAATTGTATTCATATATTATGTGTAAAAGCATCAGAGGGTAGATGAATGGCTGGGTAAACGTAGAACGCAAAATTTTGTGATCTTGAGGCGAAAAGGAAGTTAAATTTTATTTCTTTTTGATTCACAGTGGAGGCGCCAAGTAAGCACCAGGCGCCTCCATTTACATAAAGTTATGTTTGAGATAAAATAAGTTTGTTGAGATTGTACCAGGCGTCCTCATCTTTATATTTAATTATCTTAACTTCACTAAGAATATTTAATTGGAATAATGGATCGCAGAGATCACAAGATCGCAGAAAAATCAGCACCAGAAACACCACAATTATCAACCTCCTACTTCTTAAAGTTCTCTCTTTCTGTTGATTTCTTTTAAAGCTCAATAAGATTTTAATGTGATTTTTTCGCATAGTCCACGTGGAACCTCCTGTGATAATATTTCAAAATAAATAATTTTATTACTCCAAAAGAGATTGCGAAGAGAACTTGTTTCCATTTTTATTGGCGATTCATTTTATATTTGCAAACGATGTGAAAATATATATCAACTTTAGCCGTTGATGATGAGCTTATGTTGGTTTTTTTGTGAAGTTTTGTTATGAAGAATGCCACCATATATGAAGGAAATAATTAAAAGTGATAAATTTTAATGATGACGGCGGGGAAAAGGTGAAAAATTCTTACATGTAGAGCAACTGCAATTTTGTGAGATTCTTTCGCGAAAGGAAGCTCAAAACTTGATAAGCAAGTTTAAATTACTTTACGCGCAGATTCTTGATGTGCACGAAGAAGCAAAACAAATACCAAAGGCGGGGGATAAAAAGGAAAATTTGGGACACAATCTGGTGCGAGTGAAATTAATAGCTGCACTTTAATTGTAAATTACTTTCGTGTTAAATTGCAAACAGTGTGTCATTCTCAATGTACGTCAATTTATCTTCCGAAAAATAACCTTGATGCTGCATGTGAACATACATGAAAATCTCATCTGTTATTGTCTTGTACATTGCCAATTTTTCTTCCTTTTTTTTCGTGCTCCACGATAAAATGCAATTAAACGAAATTAAAAAAAATAAAACATTTAGAATTAAATTCAGTCAATCATTGGGCCTGTACAATGTAAGGCAATTCTTGGATTTCATGGTGCCTGTGTGGAGAAAAGATGGATTAACCTCAAGGGGGCTGAGAAGTAAGAAAAAAAGATGTGATTGAGACTCAGATTTGTCCAAATTTAGCACATTTAACAAATGTTTTTTTTTAACTTTGAGTGCAAAAAATATCATAGATTTTAAATTTTCGTAAAAGTCACAGAATAAGATAAAGTTAAGTTCTTAAGTTAAATTTCAAGAACGTCGGTTTAGAACTGTTGACTTTTAAAACTTTCAAAAATGAAATTCTTGGCAGATCTGTAATAAAATGTACTGGTAAGCTGACCAAGCTTACGAGAGCTGTGTTTCTTTCAGTGTACCAATTTTGTGAGAACAAACTAGAACGCGAATTAGTTTAAAAAAAAACGCGCAAAGTCGGGAAAAGTTGAAAAGTCATACCCTAAGAAATCTTTAAAAGGCCATATCTCGAGAACGGATCCATAGATTTTCATAAATTTTTTTTTTGTTTGAAAGGTCTTGAAGTCAGCTATAACATATCGAAAAATGGAAAAAAAAATTATGTCACCATTTTCGAAAAATTCGAGTTCGAAATTTTCGAAAACTTTGTTTTTGATTTTAGCGCCTCTTGTGGTAATTTCTCGAAGTTGCAATGTTCTAGACATTTGTAGTGCTTCATGAAACCTTTCATTTGCGCTTGAGTTGATCAAGATCGGACTTGTAGAACCCGAGATATGACATGCCAACTTTGGAAGGCTATATCTCGAGAACGGATCCATAGATTTTCTTCATTTTTGGCATGGAGCTAGATAATATGGTCAGCTATAACATATCAAAAAATGAAAAAAATTTATGACGTCGTTTTCGAGATATTCATCGAAAACTCATCGAAAATTTTGTTTTTGATTTTTGGCCCCCTAGCGGTCACTTTTGAAACTTCGGATGTTCTAGAGAGTTATAGGGTTTGTTGAGAGCTTTCATTTGAGCCCGGGTTGATCAAAATCGGTCAAGCCGTTTTCGAGTTATGGTCGATTTTCGATGAAAAATTGTGGCGGCCATATTGACTAAACGGCTTGACCGATTTTCGAATATGAGGTATCGTTGGAAAGCTCTTGATGGCCCCTACAACATATCAAAATTTCAGACCTCTACCTATTATAGGGGCTGAGATATAGCGAAAACAAAATTTTGAGGTTATTCAAAATGGCGGACGGGGGGGTGGGGGGGTGGATTTGACATCATAATCGGATTTCTTCAGGTCGATATTTAAACTTTGCCGTTTACCGCAAGTCTCTATCTATTACCGTTCTCTTGCAATTTAAGTTTATAATCCGGAGGGCCGGACGGCCGGACGGACGGCCGGCCGGAAAAAAACTTATTTTTGGCGCATACGTTTTTTGGAATGTGGGGACCCTAATTCGTGCTCATACCAAGTTTGAGCCCGATCTGACGACTTTCGATTTTGCTCGGTACACAAAAGCTGTGTCTGAAAGAAACACAGCTAAAATCTTTAAGAATATGTGTTGCTTTCACTGCTAACAAAAGGAATGAATTTATTAAAGAATTTAGTGATAAAATTCCCAGAATTCTCAGAATGTTATGCTGAATTAATAAATTTCCTAGATTCCTAGCTTAACTTCTAGATTCTGAGCTTTCAAATCTGAAGATTTTTTTTAATTCCTTAAAAAATATTCTAGAATTTCTTGAATTTAAAGATTGCCAATCTTAAGGACTTCTTTAATCCTTTACTCTGAAATATTTAATTTCTAGTTTAATGAGTTAGAATTTTCTTAGTTCTTTCCAAAGATAAAAAAAAAGATAGTTAGAATCTTTATTTTTCAGAAAAATTCTAAAATTTTTTTTCTTCATTTTCACATTTCTGAAAAAAATATATTGAAGAATTTCGGAGATTAAAACACTCCTATCTCTAAAAGGCTCTTACGTACACTTGTATCTCTATAGCCCTTTTTTACTTCCCTACAATGAGATTAATAAAAGTAATATCAAGAACCGTTTCCTGGACCACATAGGCCAAAAAATACTAAAGAACTTCAAAGAAGAATTCTTCCATTGAAAAAATTCTAAAGCTTCTTGAACACTTTAAAAGAATTACTGAGTAACCCCTTCTAGAATGCGATGGTGAAAGAGAGAAAGAGCGCAATCGGTGTGTGCATATTATGGGCTATAGGAGAGGTGAATAGAAGAAATACTTGGTGTATATAGAATTTTCTCTTTAGACCAGAGAAGCTTCAAAGCATGAGAATGTTCATTCCCTGGGATGGGTTCGATGAACTTCCACACCATTTTAACTTCTCTTCTCAAGCACCCAGCAATATTCATTTAAACTTGCGCACATGTGTTTCCGCCACTCGAGCAATGTACATAGTATTAGAAATGTATAAGAGAACGATGGCGGTACGAAAAAACAACAACGAATTATGAAGAATTAATTTATCGAAACAATGATAATTCAAGTGAAATTTCTATCACCGGAGAGTACTCTTTCTCTTGTGCAAAAGATAATAGGAATTGCTAGTCATCCTTTTTGCGAGCAATTTTTCATTCTCACACAGAGGATTTTCCCAGAGAACGAAAGATTTCAATGCGCTTGGGGGAAAAAACAGCGAACCCGACAAAATTTCTTCTGTATTCGTTAATTTGAATATTTCTTACTTTTTTCACCTTTGTTCAAGATGAGCTTTTAGCTGTGTTTCTTTCAGACACAGCTTTTGTGTACCGAGCAAAATCGAAAGTCGTCAGATCGGGCTCAAACTTGGGATGAGCACGAATTAGGGTCCCCACATTCCAAAAAACGTATGCGCCAAAAAAAATTTTTTCCGGCCGGCCGTCCGGCCCTCCGGATTATAAACTTAAATTGCAAGAGAACGGTAATAGATAGAGACTTGCGGTAAACGGCAAAGTTTAAATATCGACCTGAAGAAATCCGATTATGAGGTCAAATCCACCCCCTCATCCCCCCGTCCGCCATTTTGAATAACCTCAAAATTTTGTTTTCGCTATATCTCAGCCGCTATTATAGCTAGAGGTCTGAAATTTTGATATGTTGTAGGGGCCATCAAGAGCTTTCCAACGATACCTCATATTCGAAAATCGGTCAAGCCGTTTAGTCAATATAGCCGCCACAATTTTTCATCGAAAATCGACCATAACTCGAAAACGGCTTGACCGATTTTGATCAACCCGGGGTCAAATGAAAGCTCTCAACAAACCCTATAACTCTCTAGAACATCCGAAGTTTCAAAAGTGACCGCTAGGGGGCCAAAAATCAAAAACAAAATTTTCGATGAGTTTTCGATGAATATCTCGAAAACGCCATTATCGATTTGCTTCATTTTTTGATATGTTATAGTTGACCATATTATCTAGCTCCATGCCAAAAATGAAGAAAATCTATGGATCCGTTCTCGAGATATAGCCTTCCAAAGTTGGCATGTCATATCTCGTGTTCTACAAGTCCGATTTTGATCAACTCAAGTGCAAATGAAAGGTTTCGTGAAGCCCTACAAATGTCTAGAACATTGCAAGTTCGAGAAATGACCGCGAGAGGCGCTAAAGTCAAAATCAAAATTTTCGAAAATTTCGAACTCGAATATTTCGAAAATGCCATTATCGATTTACTTCATATTTTAATATGTTATAGTTGAGGTTAAGACCTTTCCAACGATAGCTCAAACTCGAAAATCTATGGAGCCGTTCCCGAGATATGGCATTTTAAAGATTTCTTGGGGGATGACTTTTCAACTTTTCCCGATTTTGCGCGTTCTAGTTTGCTCTCACAAAATTGGTACACTGAAAGAAACACAGCTCTCGTAAGCTTGGTCAGCTTACCCGTACATTTTATTTTGCTAAAGTTGACCACATAGCTTTGGTAACTCTACGATGAAGAAAGAGAGAGAGATTCTTGGGTGAAAATGAGCTTCTCTTTGGCAATAATAGTCATCGTCATATATCACGGCATATGCTTCGCAGAGGCATTTATCTTAATTTGTGATTTAGGCAAAAAATCAATTTTTACCTAACTGGATTCTCTGATTACCCAACAACACAATAGATTTGAGCATATTTTTACGTGAGATTACCTTATGCTACCTATTGCCATTATTGGTTAAATAGCGCAAAAATTACAGTTACAAATACTTTATATTGCGCAAAGTGCTCGCGTTGTTAAGAACATATTCTTATTCTTCTCTTCTTTATATAAAAATTAACGTATGGCTGCGGCCAATTTTCTCCCAAGTGTATTTAGCTTTTTTTCTGCACCGCATCCATGCAACAATAATGTACAACCCGGGGGAAAAACTCAAATGGGATGAGGGAAAAAATGTTGGTGTGAATAAAATATGGTTGGTGAATTAAAACGGAAAATTATGTTTCACCATGAATAATTGCAGAGTTAATTTTCATTCTAATTTCTTCATAATTCTCAGCTTGGAAAAAAAGTGCACGTGAAGTTGCAAGTACGGTATTAGTTTCTTTTGTATGGCGATACCTCTTGCTTTCAACAACCCATCGTCGTACAAAGTGAATTTATGCAAGAGGCGTTCAAGAGACATGCCATTTTTTTGACTTCTCACTATTCCAGGAGTTTTATTCCTTGGAATTTTTTCGCTATATCAGAGTTAATAAATTTTCGTGGAACTGTTTGGTGTATAGATTAAAGATTATGGATCAAAAATTGAAGATATAGAAGCTTCTCTAACTTTCCTTATAGATAAATTTAGAAGCTTTTAAGTTTTGTAATTAAATTAAAATTGTTGTTTAAGATGTTCTTTTTTTAAAATAAAATATTAAAGGAGTTTATTAATTTTTGTATGAGAAAACTCCTAATTCGAGGAGACAATTGAAATACACGTGATCTTGTAGAGAATCGTATAAGAGTATATAAATCATCCATGAAACAGAATCAGGTGAGAAAAGCTGTCTAAGATTTTTTCATAAATGTAAAAAATGACGTCACTATTGTGTTTTTATCACTCAGTACTTTACGCATCAAGCTAATGCTTCGTCAATGATTTTTGTCAAGTTTTTGCGTAATTTTCCAAAGAATAATAATTTTACGGGTTTTTCGTCGGTTAAAACAGGATTCTCACTCAGAAAAACTCACGTTTTCCCCTTTTCCAGAGCTTTCGGCTCCGTTCGGAGCTTTCTTCAGTGGTTACAGAGAGAAGGAATTTATTTACAAACATTTTTCTACTAAAAAAAATAAAACAACGATAAGGCATCTAAAGATGCTCTAAAGAATATAGCTGATTTTCTTAATCGAATATTAGTTAATTTCATTAAAATGAATTTAATTAATTAATAATTAATTAATAATTAATAATTGAAAAACTAACTAAAATGAACATAAAAAACTATATTTTTTGTTTTTTTTTCTTGGGAAAATTGATATTGATTAACAGCGGTAGACGAAACCTTTCACAAAAGAACAAACAAATAAATTCTATTAATTTTCTTAGAAAATCTCTAATCTGCAAACAAACTAAATTGCGTTCCTTCCCACTGGATGTGCAGAACGCCAAAAATTCTCAACTAGTAGAACAAGTGGAGCAAGAATATCGTGTGCTTGCGAAAAGATCATGTGAAGCGACTGCGGGAGAATTCTGAGAAGCTTCTGTTGAAATTTAAAATTGTAATTTTCAAGTCTCATATACATTTTTTTTGGATAAGGGGGTTCGCGTCGACAAACAAGAATGGAATTACACAACAAAATTCACCTCAGGTTTTTCTCATATACAAAAGAGGTGAGAGGTGTTTCGGGATATGAAAATTTTTCTTTCTCCGCGCTTTTTTATAAATTCTGTGCATGTTTTTTTTTCTGGGAGAAATGTGAAAAGAGGCAAGGAGAAGTTGTGGAAGAAGTGATGAAGAAGAAGAAAAAAATCAAGAGACAACAAATCCGAATCAGCTCGGGGCTCTTCTTTATTTGTTGTGTGTGTTCTTGGTGGCTTCGCCAAAGTGGGTCAATGTGCACTTGGTAACTTCTTAAAACACGTCTCTGGGTGGTTATTTCCTCTTCGTCATGTTTAGTCATTGACTCTCTTCGGGATTGTGCCGCAGTCTCTCAAATAATTGTGTAAAATAACCTGTCATGATTTTTAGCTCTTTTGGGGTCTCTGTGAAGGAGAAGATAAAAGGAACACACGATTTTTTTTCTTATGGTACCTTCAGCCACACCATCTCTCTTGCAATCACCTTGGTTGCGCACGCAGCGGTCGGGATGGTAATGACACCAAAGCAACAGCAGAAAAAAATTCCTGCAACTTTCCGATGTGAATAAAATTCTGATGGGATGTCTTTCATAATTTCTGATGATTGATAAGCCAACGTGGCTTTAACCCACTGCTAAAGAGGCGAAATTGTGTGTGGAGAAAATGTTTTTTTAAAAGGAGAATGTGGAGGAATCCTTTCTCCGTGTCACAATTCAGTGATGTTTTGCCTTATAACACGCAATGAATCACACACCGCTCGAGAATGAGAGAAGACTCCGGCGTGCGAGGGAAAAAAAGGTCAAGACTTTTTCGTGAGAGATCCCCAAAAGGAAAAACAACAACATCATGAAGAAGGATTGAGGGTCTTAGACTTGGCTGAATGCTTGAATATGGCTTAAAGAATAATTTATATTGTTTAAAGTAAGGATTTCAGGAAAACTCTTAGTTTTAGATCCTTTTGACTAGGAATTATGAAATTCATTTTCACAATTTTTTGTTTCCGAAAATCTAAGAAACGTCTTTAGGATTTTCAACAATTTTTTTTTCTTTGAATATGATTTTTTAAATTTTTGGAGGAAATAAATTATGGAAACAAAATAATCAAAAGTCGAGAGAAATGGCTTAAAATATGGTCTTAAAATTATTCAAGCTGTTCAGAGAATTAGAATTAGCAGAAATAGTAGAATTAGTTGCTTTTGACAATTAGTTTAGGCAATTTTTCTAACGTATATCGTTCCTTTTTTCCGTTTCGACGTTTCTTTTTAAACATTTTACATTTTCTCTAACACTAAATGGTTTTCTTTAGCGTGTGACACTCCTTTTTATAATATACGAGGTAAATTGTCGCTCCGCTCCAATTTACCTCGCCCCGCTTCGCGGGGATTTGTTGCGCTTCGCGCAAATTTTAGAGAGAAAATAAATTGTGATGGTTTAAAGGCAGATTTGGGCCACTTATCGATCCCAAAAGTAAAAAATTGCAAAGAGAAGAAATCATTTTCATACAAAACTTTAGGCGCCAAATTCAAAAATTTGCAAAAACTGCATGAAATCTCTATGGGGGCTACCTGAAGGGGGGCTTTGGGGGGAAAATGAATGCGGCCATCTGAAACCGCCTGTTATAAGGAGTCTCTGTACCAAATTTCATCGCGATCGGACAAACGGTGTAGATTTGTATAGAAAAGTCGGAACGACGATTACCAACAAACAGGCCTTTCTTTATTATATAGATTTGATAATTTTTTCCAACAGTTTAACATTTTTATTATTTCTGAAGTTCTTTTTCCAAACATTTTTAATTTTTCCAAACGTTTGACATTTTTTCCTAACACCTGATGTTCCCTTTCAAAAATTTTATATATATTTTTCTTAACGTCTGATAACGTTTTTACCTACGTTTAGCGTTCTTTTTCGATGCATAATTAACCCAAATGCCCTCTGTGACTGCCCCACAGCAATTGATGTAAAAAATCTATTGATTACAATACCATAGCTCCTTCCAGAACAAACAAGCGTGTTTAGGTTAATACAAAGTGAATTCAGAAGAGGCTGAAGAGGAATATTTTCCTCACACATCTCCACCCGTCCAAGAAGTGTTTAAATCAATCAATTATCATCAATTGATTCAAATAGGATGGAATGCACATGTTCTTGTTAATCGCCACATCACAAGTGTGACGATACGGAATTATTTTATCTTCATCGCCATTTCCTTCAATCATTCTTCCTTGAATTTGAAAAGTTATTCGCATGTGAATGGGGCAAACAATTCAAATCAGAAAACACTTTGAATTCTATATGGTATGCGAGAGCGACTCTATTCTCGCGCATATACCATCATCGGGCATAGCCACCAAAGAGTGAATTCACTACAATTTATGCCGTTTATCGCTGAATGAAATTTGCAATTTTAAGGGAAAGCACTCGCCTACAATCGAACCTGTTATGTTCGTTCAGTGCTAACACTCACTATTTACCTGCCGTCGTTTGTGCTATGTGTGTATGGCACACATGGCATCTCTCCCGCACTATGTATGACCAAGTGCCATCGTAATTTCTTTCACATATAATACACAATCACGATTGAAGGTGCGCTCTTGGTCACACGACAAAGAACTACTAGCCCCGCGTGCAACAATGCCAAAAGGATTATCCACACTTCTCTTAAGAAATTTCCTTTTTAGGCCCCCTTATTCACTCTAAACTCAATACTCTCTTGTGGGAGATGGCAGATAAAATGGTCGTCATGGTCTTTAATTGCTCCACAATGGATTTTCCTATGCTATGAGAGAGAGAGAGAAGTTTACATAAATTGGCAATTTTACTTTCATTCCTATACAGTCGTGCTCTCGTGGTAGGACCGTCGTCAAAATGACTTCTCCGCGGTAAAACGGCTTCAGAATGAAGTATTTTGCCTTCGCAGTGGGACAATTAGTACTATTGGAAAGGTAGGATACTAATTGTCCCACTGCGAAGGCAAAATTCCTCATTCTGAAGCCGTTTTACCGCGGAGAAGTCATTTTGACGACGGTCCTACCACGAGAGCACGACTGTACCTTCATCTTGTTGCTGTGACTCATTAAAAGCCACACCACAAGAGCAAAATGCCATCTCTCCAAAGGAAGAGAATATATAATATTTATGTGCGGCATAGAAAATGCTCGGCAATATGTAGAACTCCCCAACAATGGCAAATACAAGAAATCTATTGAGGAGGTGTCTTCACACCCAAAGAAATGCGATGAAAGAGAAAATGTAGTATAGATTTTATTTTGTAAGAGTGAATAATGAAATTCTTAAATGAGAATAAAGAACCCCACTATGCTTTGGACTCAATAGAATATCTGTCTCTCGTGGATTTAGGTCAAGCGCTTAATTCTTTGACTCATCTCTTTGCCTCCCTCGAAAGAAAAAACTCTTCAAAACCGCATTGAAAGAGAAACATCTTTTGGAGGAGAAAATAAATAGCACATAGCACTGAAAGAACATTTCAGGAGATTTTTTTTTCTTCAAAAATCATCTCTGAGAGCTTTGTGCAGGAAATTGGGGTTAACTTTCAACTCAAGAATAAACGCGAATCATCCTTCTAACAAAGCTTTTTATTGATTCTTAGTACAGTTTAAGATCGCGCTTTGTGTGGCGTGGAAATGGCAGCAATTTTCTTTCTTTTTAATGTGATAGGAAATAAAATAGAAATTAATTGAGGTTTTCTTCTTTTGAGGATTTTAGGTTTTGAGAGATACATATTGTGGCTGTTCATTGTTAAGATTTAATTAATTTAATCGACTTTTTTGCTGTTATTAGTCATAAGTAAATCATGTATAGTCCAATATGTGTACTTATTGATGTACCTCAGGGCAAGAATTTTCAATAAATCTAAATCTAATCTACTTAAATTTAATTATTTCTCAAGAAGTATTAAGAATTTTAAAGAAAGTGGAAAATGCCTTTACTCTTTTTAATTTCATGAAAGATTTAAAGTCAAGAGGCTTTATCTTAAGATCTTAGAAAATAAAAATTTTAATTCAAAGAAATTAGGATGCTTCAAGGGCCGCATCTTGTCTCATAAGATGAATTTATCAGAAATATTTTATTGGCTTTTTTGAGCTTAAATGAGTAATTTGCAGGATACTATATTATCAGGAAAAAAACTTCCAACAAACGTCAAATAACCGTCAAACGTTTAGAATAAACGTCACGCAAAAAAAGATATGAAAAGATATGTCAAACCCTTGAAATTGATTTCGAACGTCCAAAAATGTCAAAATGTCAAACAATAAAAAAAAACTCAAAAAATAAAAAAAATAGTCTTATAGATTGTAAAAATATATCGCACGTTAGAAAAGAATTTTAAAAAGTTAGATATTTTTTAAACACTAGAAATGTCAGATCTTAAAGAAAAATTTCATACGTTAGAAAATAATCTTTAAACGTCAAAATAAACGTTAGAAAACTGGTGATGAATTACAAATGTCAAAAATAAACGTTAATAGTTGAATAAGAAAATTTAAGACAGATTAAACGTCAGAATAAACGTAAAAATGTCGATCGTTAGAAATGAAATGTCAAACGTTTAGAATATCAAAAGCTGATAATTCAAATGTAGCGGCCGTTGACTTAATTCAATATTCGTTATCTCCATAAATCTCTACTCCAAAAATATTAGTTTAAATAATAGATTTTTAAAACATCCCATGATATCTGGCTGCAATTAGGATCAACTATGAATAACTCCTACAGAAGATAACTACTTAATTGGACAATTAGAAAATTGTAAAGAAAAAGCTCAGAACTGCCACAATGAAGCTAAAAACTTAAATTTTATATATTAGGTTATACAGTTGCAAACAACTAAATGCACTCCTCAACACCATAAAATTCTCATCAAAATATAATTTAGAGTTGGTCTTTATGCATTCTAAATGCTTCTCTGTACCCATCTTGACTATATTGCTAATTCAAAGCTACATTGCAGTCATTTTCAGAGACATTTTCTGCAATTTTCGAAACATTTTCTAATTACGGCTACCGCATTCAGCATACTACGACGCTGTAGCCATAAACATGTCGATTTGCAACATAAAGACCCGGGAAATGCCTCACAAAAGTGATATGAAGGGTAATTCGCTTCCCAGTTCTATGTGCGCATTTTGCTCATTTAAACTGCAGCATAGCGAGTCCCGGGTGATTTGCAATGAATATCCCCGCGCGCTCAAAAGAAGGTCTACAGGAATGCATAAATTGCATTTGGAATCAGCATCGTTGGATTGCATCTAAACTCCGGCTTATGCAGCTTTTGGCACAGAGATCTTGCTTATCGCGAGAGTCTCGCGGGTGAGCAAGTTTTTTTTTCGGTTTTGTGCATCGGGAGATAGGTTAAACAGGAAAGGCCACCATTGGTGCGCGCGGATTCAGGTTCAATCTTTCTCCACAAGTTGGATGGTATATGTTCTGTTTTAATGGGTGAAAGAAGAATATTTAGAGAAAAAGACGAAGGAATGGGATAGAGGAGCAAGAACAACAGAAAAAAAAAGAAAAGAAACCTGTAGCTATAGAGAAGAGAGTTGGATTTGTGGAGAAGAAAATGTGGAATGTTCCGTTTCTTTGGCACCACACTCGCGAGCCCCATTGCCTGTTTGTGGATCCCACTGAGGCACCGTTAGATTCTTACTTGACCGCAAATGTTCTAATACGCCCAGAGAGATGGATGATGATGGTGATGCAGGAAGAGGAAGATGCCCGATGGAATTATATGGTGCTCACCACATTGTATATCAACCCTCCCAACCGCTTCCCCGCGGTGCTCGCTCCACTCCAACATCTCTTCTGTACAGGTTGGATGATGCTTTAGAGATCGCGCGCGCGCGCGGAAAGCGGCTGGCAAAGAGATAGCATTTCTATGTCCGTTTGTTTGAAAACGAGTTCGGCCTTGAAACATACACACGTCGTCACGACAATGAAAATTATTACATTAATTTCACCTGCGCAATTTACTCAATGTACACAATTTACTCTTACCACGGCCTGTTCCGCCGTGGAAATTGCAGCTCTTTTGCTGCTTCTCTGCGCCCAAAGCTCCAATTTATGCTCCACACTGTCAGCTACACACATAATGCGTATGTTTCGATACATAAAAATTAGGAATTGCACGGCAGGTGCCGTTTTTATGAATCGTCTTTACCCGCCAAAAATTTGTCGCACAGTCTACTAAAAAAAGCTTCGCACGGAAATTCCCCAAAAAACTTGAAGAAATTCAAAGAAAATATGATTCTGTAGAACGAGCACAGTGCAAATTGTAAGATTTGGTGGATAATAAATTCTTCAAATACTGTCAAAACTGTTAAAGTAGAACATGGTTTTGCGGAAGGATCCACAGGTGTGCGAAAGCAAAAATTTGTAGCGGTACGAGGAGATGTTTCTTATTGCCCAACCCTCGCAGTTTATTGCAGCAGAAATGCAGCATATTGCAGTTAATTCAAAAGCTAATTGAATGTTTTTATGGGTCTTCTTTAATTTACTTAATGTTGCCAATTTTTTTTATAACTGTGACATCACTAAATCAAACTGGAGGAGCCTCTATAAAGCTTCGGAAAAAAATATCTCAAAAGCACAAGGAGTGGTCTTTTAATTACTGCTTAATGAAAGCAGCTAAATTCTTTTTTTCAAAAATTTTAAAAATAATTACCAAAGATAAAGAGAGAAAAATGTATAAACTTCGAAGCATATTTTAGTATATTTTGCAAAGAGCCTAAAGAAGGTAGAAAATTAATCGAAACGTCATTGGAACTTTTCTTCAATTTAATATTTAAAGCTTTCAAGGCGAGGGACGTAATCTGAAAATCCAAGAGGTGCTTTGAGATTAAATTTTTAAATATTGTAGATTTTGAAAAGGAATTTAAAAATTACTTGACATTCTTTGCAAACATTTGAAATTTTTTATGTTAATTTTTAACGTTTGACGCTTCTTTTCCAATTTTGACATTTATATTCTAACATCTGACGTTCCTTAAAACACTTCAAACTCCCTTTAAAACGTCTGACACTTCTTTTCCTGTTTGACGTTTACTCTTTTAAATGCTTGACAACGATATGCTTACCTAAAGTTTTACATTTCCCTTAATTAATTAAATTTATTAATTTATTTAGCCAATTTTTATAAATTTAAAAAATAAAATTAAAAAAAATTCTTTCCGAATTTTTTTACAAAAATAAATTCTTTGCCTTCAAAAAATCAGCTCAAAAGGTCAAAATCATTACTGTCCGACCTATATTCGCTTGTTTTTGTACGTCTGGAAATTCAGGAATCACGAGAAATTTTATTTACCTTTAATTAACCACAATTGACCCATTTTATTTCGCTCGAAAACAAACATTTCGTGTGAATTACGTGTCCCAGAACTCTCGCTCTTTGTGCAAAATATTTGAATAATTTCCGTTACACTGACTCACATCGATTTATCACAAAAGCCAGCGATATTTTTCTCGAAGGAAAAGTGACTAAAATTCATTCGAATCACTAAACAAATAACATCCACAAAAATACTTATTATACGTGCGAACATTGAGCAGCGAAATTGACTAACAGTACTCAGAAGAAAAATCTCATATTTTTACTTTCTTGCTACCTTGTTCAGGTGTTCTCGTGCATCTTTGTCATCTTCCTGCGTGTGATTTGTCCCAAATAGTAATAAAAAATAAAATTCTATGCTTCTTCCTGTTTTTTTTTTGTTCGTCCGTAAGCCGAGAGCATACAATTTCCGCGGAATCTGCTTCATTAAATATTCATTAACCTTCGCGTATTCACGGGGTTGAATTAAAATTCCCGGAAAGTACAGAAAAAAAATCTGCATCCGTTGGCAAAAAAAAAATGATTGAGATGGGTAAAATTTTTGAAAATTTTAATTATGGGAAGAATATTTGAAAAGACAGTAAATCACTGCACAAGAGGGATTTTCCAAGTGAAAATTGGGTAAAGAAATACTTTGCAAAGAAGGAAACGGGTCATTATTAAGCCACATTGGCAGGTAATTCAGGTAATAATTGTGCTCAATGTTGGGGATATATAGTCACAATAAAATGCTAGACATGTCCATAAGTATAGAATAAACACTTCTTGGGATGGAAAATGGCGAAGAGAATGGCGAAAAAAAGAAGTTTTTTCTTCTTCTTTCCTCGTTGTGTTGTCGCTGCGAAATGGGGCCATCGCGCGCGAAATAAGAAGGGAATGGCCGGGAACAAGTTGAAGCAAACCCATCGAGCAACTCCGTGGAGTCATACAATAAACCTCTCTTACATCCACATAATATATACCTACATATTTCTCGCGATTTTACCGTTAGGTCTTTTGGTTTTTAATGGAATGGGTCTCCATACAGGCACAGGCACCGTGGAGATAGGAAATTCACGAGAATTCTTCACTTGTGTTGTCCACATGGGAAAGACATATGAGAAAAAAATAATATAATCACGCGTATGGCACGACGGACCATTTGGGAGCCATATAGTGTGTTGTAATTGAAGAAAAGAAGAAGATGAAGATGAAGAAAAAAATGTGAATGTGCGTCTCTCTCCACAAATATTCTACCTTGAGAGTGAATTTGAATTTGAAACCTGCAAACGATGCGCGCAAAGAATCTCCGCGATGGGTGGCTTTTTGGGTCGAAAAATCTCTCTCCCACTTCATGAATAAGGCATAAGAATGAAAATCAACAGTGCTCCTCCTTCTTGTTGTGAGAACAAACTCATGATGCTTGCTGACTGACCAAACTCCCAAGCCTAAGCTCTCTGGCCAAGTCAACATTGAATGCACTCCTTCAGAGATTCAGAGGAGAAGAATATTCATTTAACTCTGTCACACTCGATTGAAGGGAATTTGTATTTCTCAGAGAGACATGGACGCCACAAATGGCCATTAAATTAATCGTTTTGGCGAAAGACACGCGCACAATCTTACCTGGAAAATCTCCTTATGCACAGAGATTAAATCCCAAAAGGAATCACATCTCGATGTAATCTCCAATCTTGTACCATCTCAAAACTTTTCTTCTTTCTCTGCCAATCATCTCGACATCTAGAGGAGTTCTTTGTGATGATGTTTTAGCTTTACCTGTGGGAGCTTTTGGCAGTGTTCTCTTGAAAAAAGCTTTTATTCTTTTTCTTATTTGTTGTCTTCCTCAAGCACTTTGGGGATTTATTTTTATTAATTAATCCTTAAGAATTAAGAATTTCTTTTTAGTCTAATATTGCGAAATAATTCGAAAATTTAGTTTAAAAAAAGGATTTATTAACAATGAATTCAATGAAATGGAACAATGAATTGTTCCATTTTATTCTGGATTTAAACCTATGAAAAAAATGGAAATGTTAAGAATTAGTTAGAGTTTTGATTAAATACTTCTTAGATTTCTTTCTACTTTAACTAAAATAAAATTAAAATTATTTATTTTATAAAATTTAGGCATCATGTAAGACTCATAAAGAATTGAATTAATTTGTGAAAAATTCATGTGAAAATTACAATTTTTCCAGGCAAAACAATTGAAGCTTCAGTACTTTCATCTCATTATTTTTCCCTAAATTAACGATAAGAAAAATCACAAATTCTTTAACACATTTCCTTGGAAATTCTCTAAGATTTTCTCAACTTCTTACTCTTTGCATTAAAAAGTAATTTACAGTTGAAAAATTTTCATTTTTTCTTAACAACTTTCTCCTTACATTGTGCATAAGTCTTTTCTTAGTTTTCTTTTCAATAAATACCATCAGAAAAGCCTTCGTGTTCTTGGTTGAAATCATCTTCTGACCCAATTCTACGTGGAGAGAGACTCTTCTCCACTTTCTTGTTTTGCACAAAAATAACGACCAAGACAAGAAAGTAGAACTATGGGTTGCCTTCCCACACCTCAAATCTTGACTAAACCATCTATACGACGAGGTAGGCTAGAGGTGTCACAAGAAGAATAGTGCGCGCGCGGGCAATGCAATTCAAGTGCGCTTTGTGGCAAATCTGCATTTTAGATTTGAAGATTGGCACAGAGAACGCCTCACCAGGAAGACTCTTCATGACCATACGATGAAGGGAGTGTTCTTAAAGGCGCTGAATTCTCGCGCGCAGAAATATCTTTGTGCAGACATCATCGTCAATCCGTGGTGTGTGCTGTCCCACAGTCCCCAATTCCGAACGTGTCCAACGCTGAGAGTCACGCATATTAATGGCATTGGTCGTTTTGGAATTGTGTTGGATATTTTGGCTTTATTTGTCCCACCATGCACGGCGGACGCGATGAACCCCGCGGGGGGACAGAGTCAGGTCGCGGAGGTGGACGGGGCTGGGTTCGAAGGAATGAAAATAGGTCGCGTCGATCGTGTGGCTATTTGGAGTGCGCGGCTGCGCCTCGTGGTCATCCGCTGGCCCCACGCTTGTTGGATGGAAGAATATTTTCAGCTAAAAAGTTACTTTCGATGTGGGTGGAGGAAAAGTAGTCGCGTGTGTGAGTGTGGTGGGTAAGAGACCATCAGCGATGATGAGGAGCGCGCGAGAAAGAAGGAAATGTTCCCTGAGCAATGACCACTGGGCTGCATTAGTGGTGGACAAATTAAAAAGCCATTACTTAGCTGCCCCGTTTCGCATCCTGCAGCAGAGTGGCTCTAGCTAGCTCTGCACACAGGAAATGTACGGATAGATAGCCCCCTAGGTAGCCAATCTACCTTCACACACAGCATTCCTTCCATCTCGCCCATCTTCTGCTTGCTGCCCATAAGCAATGATCGCGGAATCTCTCGATCTTCCGCGCGATCGCAAATATTCAAAATATTTTTTAAACCCATACATGGTGATCTCGTCTGCCTCGGTGTTCGTCACCATCAGCAGATTCTTGTTTTCATTCTTGTACCACCAGTTTGGTTCACTTGCTACCATCATCATCGCCATCATTGCACGATCATCATACACTGAGCCGCGCGCGATCGTACGGTTTGTAGTGGAAATTGACTTTTGTTGATTGTGCGCGCAATCACTATAAGAGAGAAAATTTTACCGTTACATTGTTTAGTCGCCCATTATATAACAAATACTATATATGTATGAGAATATTCTATGTAGTCACTACTGTATTGTATATACATATGTGAATGAAATGCTATGTATTTCCCTCTACCCATCCATCCACAAAGCTCTAAAATAATATTTCCCGAGAATTTTTGGATGATTATTTTTCTATCCATATAAGTTATATCCCATTTAATGATGAAAAGGGCAATTAGCGAAGCATTTTGTAAAGTGAAATTCCACACGGAGATTTTCTTTCTTTTCTTACACGACTGGTGGGGTATATAAATTTTATTTTTAAAATGGAATTTTGGTTATTTTTATTGAGGCACAACTGAGAATTGAAATTCCAAACGAAGAGAAATTTATCAGTGTCACTTTTATGATGTAAGACCCCAATATGATGGTTTTAGAGACGAAGCTTTCTTCGCACCTTCCAGAATATTGGTTGTGGTGTCTCTTGGCCATAACCGCAGGCGCGCGATGACAAGCATACTTTACTATATATACAAAAGTATAACCCCCTGTTGGTGGTAACCTCAGTTGGAATGTGCAAATCTGCAGAAAAAATTGAGAACTCCATAAGAGTCAATAAAATTAATTGATTTTGCGTGGGTGTTTCGAGAATGAAATGCAAAATTTCTATGGAACTCGTTTGGTATTCAATAGAAAAATATGTTTTTGTTTGTTATTCTTTCTTTTTCCTACTTAATATGCTAATGTTTGCAGGTTAAATCAGACAATGTGGCAAAATATATGTATTGTTGTTTGTATAATAGATTTTTTGCAATATTTCTTCTTGTATTTTTAGACTGTTAAATATAAATTTTTGTCAAAGAATATTAGTTCTTGAGAATAAATTTTGAAGCACTTTTGCTCTTTATTCTTGTTTTAGGTCTGTTTTGGTCAATCCCCATTTAAAAAGAATTAAAAAGAACTTATTTTGCTTATAGTTTTACTAGAATCATTAACATTCTGTCGAATAAAATATTCTAAAGAATAAAAAAAAAATTAAAAAGTACTAAAGCTACTAAAGTCATATCCAAAATATACTAAAAATCCGAAAAACGTTATTCACTATAGTCATAAAGGTCAAATTAAGGACTAAATTCAAATCTAAAGAGTACTAAATTAAGGTCTAATAAGCACTAAATTAAGGTTTAATATGTACTAAATTCAAGCGCTGACAAAAGTTAATCGGTTTTTAGTTAAAAAAAATAGGCACAGATTTATAAGTCAGGAAACCAGAAAAGTACTAAAATTATGCCGAAAACAATATAAGACTATTCGACTTTTAGTTATAAAAAGTCTCTGATTATAGACACGAAACCTGAGAAGTACTAAATTCAAGCTTATAATAGTACTAAATTTGAACCAAAGTTTGCAAAAGTCAAGCCTAAAAAAGCGATTTTGTCATAAAATTGTTCAAATTAAGGAGAAAAAGCCTGAAAAGTACTAAATTCATGTTCTAAATGTACTAAAGTTAAATTTTTTTTATGAATTTATCTAAATGGAAATATTTTGATTTTGGAAAGTATTCGAATTATTCGGCAATATTCCGATAATTTTTCAGAAAAAAATATATTCCACAGATAAACACATCTTGATAAATTCTAATAGAAAAATTGCATTCCACATGAGAATCTTTCCAAGGATCTTCATCAAGAGCGGCATTTAATAATTTAAATTAATTTTTATTTACGGTTCTTTAAAAATTTTATTTTAATGATCTCTAAAGAACAAAGTTCCTATTTTCTGCCCACAATACCGAATGTTTTTTGCTTAAAATTCTTCTTTCCTTTGCTTCTCAACAAAAGGCATTCGACAGCCCAAAAAATTGGATTAATGTCTGTGTGGGTGGTTGCAACTGACAGCAATAAAAGCATCTGTAAACATTTAGTACAGAATTTATTATTTGTAAGAATATAAAAACATTTTATTTCCTTTCGCAACATTGCCAGAAGTTTGTTATAAAGAAAAAAACAACAAATTTCTTTTTTAGAATCATTCTGGAAGCTCCGAGAGTGGGGAATGTGAAAGAGAGACGAGCTTTCGGTCAATTTACTAATTTTATTCATTTAATACAAAATGTTAAGCGAGTGTTATTTTATGCAAACATTAATTTTCTTGCCTTATGATTGGATGTAAGACATCAAGATTAAATTTATGTCTTTTTTATGCATCAAGGTTCGAAGTTTATTCTTTTATAAACTACTGATTTAGTGGAGATATCTTCTTTTATAAATGAGAATTCAATAGAGAAATGAATTTTCAATCACACACGATCCCATGTGAAAATTGGCAGAAATTTTAGAAGCAAATCTCGAGGAAATCTCTCACACACAGTTGAAATTTGAGAGGATTTCTCGGGGGCTTTTCACAGAGATTATTTCCTGGGTGTTTTCCGGCGATGGGCAGTGAGAATATTTAACTTAACAAATCGTTAACCTTTGACCTAGAAATTTGAGAAAATATTTGTTAGAGATTTTGGTTTTGCTTGTGAGGCTTGTAATTTTGTGGCGTACCTATCGGTTTAGTTGGATCTTTTGTACTATTAGAGTTTAATTCTTTAGTTTCTCTGCAGTTCATTATACGATGTTGTGTAGTGTAGTATAGATAAAAATCCAATGCGTACATTTGCTCAATGGGCCCCACATGGACTTCCTTTTCTCTCAAACGTTCTCTCTCTGTAGCTCTTCGTACACACAATGGGCAGTTCCATATATGTTGAATAACCTATTTCTTTTCGAATGAAGAAGTATTTATGAGGTGAATTTGTAAGAGAAAAAATATCGTGTTACATCCAATTCACTGTCGGGGATCGAATGAAGAAGTCCAACATCCGGATTGTGCAGGTACTTGGTCGGAAGATTCTTCATTCGCAATCCAAATGGTAAATGGTGAATGTGGACGCGGGAAAGACGATATAAAATATTTATTTGCCGTACCTTTCATTCCCGAAAGTGCCCCGACATTTCAAAAGTGTGGGAATTGCAAACAGCCTGTGGCCTGTGAGGCGCGCGGGATGAAAATGTGCAAAAGAAAGCAAATATAATTTCGATATGTACGAAAGTGTGCCATTCCTCCATCGTGAAATTCTTTCTTCTTCCTCCGCAGAAAAGTGAAAGAATTTTATTTGCAAAGAGAGTTGCCTTACAAAGGTATTTCCTTTTAAAAATTAATGGAAAATTTGGGAGCTTTCTGTTTGTTTAATTTTTGATTTCTTTTTTATAAAAAAACATTTTTTTTAATACTTCTGTTTAATAACAAGCACAATGTGAAGAGTATTTGAAAGATTTGTAAATATTGTAGAATATTTAATGCGAATATTCTGATGAATATTTGAAATTTTAGCGAATATTTCACAAATTTTCAAGGAATTTCTTTTTTTTTAAGAATATTAATTACTTTCAAGAATCTCCGCAAAATATTCTTAATATTCTGCAGCTAAAATTAAGATTCTACTGACCAAAATATACCACATAAAAGTAAAACAAAAAAAGACTTAAAAAGTTTTTCTTAATGAAAAAAAAAAAAAACTTTGGGTGCAGCACAGCCTCTCACTCTCTTTTAGAACATTGATGAGGTTTTTCTAGCTATAAAAATTAGAAAGTTTCCTCTTCAACCCATTGGGCCACTATACCATAAAAACAATCTCTGGGTGAGTCTGTTCATCATCAAATGCGTTGTCAAAAGTTGAGGAAAGATAAATAGAGATATGACCACAAATTGCCCACAAAAAGATGAGATACACGCCGTGGTTTAATGTGTTGGAATTTGATTTTCGTTGAAATTGCAAGTTGTTTTAATAATTTAAGAGTTTTGCATTTAACAATGATTTTTTTTTCTAAAATCAGAATTTTGTTTGAAAATCAAAGAAAATAAATTTTTATGAAAAAACATTTCATTGGTAAATTCTAAATTTAATTTAAAACTAATTTAAAACTAAGCTTATATACATACTCTCAAAGATAGCTACATATGTACATTTTAATAATTCCATTTCTTAAAGAAAAAAATTACGATAATTAGTATGTTTGAGGAGAAGAGAAATCTCAACCTTGACCGTTGTTTTTATTAACATCTCGTTTTTTTCGTTATATTGCGCCAAGTCTTTTCCTATGCATTATGTACAACACACCATGCCCACTATGTATTCATCCAACCTGTGTGAGCGCAAATGACAGAGAAAAAGAGAACCATTACTCAATCATTAGTGAACCACGTTCGTATATCGTTATGTAATTATTTAGTCGGTAAATTATAACATTTCCTCCATGGCTTAGATGACAGAAAATTGCTTCTCCGCGGAAATATTCTCCACACTAAATTGATACTTTGGCTGTGACATTGATTCACAGTCCTCCCGAGGAGAATTCCTCATTCTCTCCAACTGCATTTGGTGACAAAGGATTGAGTGCAATAAATGCTCCTTTTGCACCTGTAGCACATTCCCACGCACCAGAAACCTCTTTTTGTTGTTGTGGGATAAATTCAATGGAAGGATATACAGGGGAAGGATTGAGGAGTCGTAGCAGATGGAAGAGAGAAATTGCTTATCATCGTCTATCTCCTGGGTCCTTTTTCCATTAGACTAGACTGTAGACTGTTGAAAAAATTTACCTGAAAAATGGATTTCTGTGTGAAAGGGGTTTCTATCGTCCCTTGCTTCGAAATCCAATCATTTTCACTACAGAAAGTTACTTTTTGGAACTAAAAAGGGATGAAATAAAGATTCGTATCCCTTCAAAAACGTGTGAGATAGAGTAGAAAATTGCTAAAGGAAAAATGATGCTAGGGAAAGAGACTTTACTGTTTGTTTGCAAGCTTTGCAAGTAATTTAACTCATCATAAAACATTAAAAGGAGTTTATTCATTTTGTCTCCTGTCTCAAAGAATTAATCGGGCCATGTGTAATCTTGTAGAGAATCAAAAAATAATAAGAAATAATCGAAAAGACTTCCATTTACCTACCTTATTTTGAAAAGAATCGCCAAAGATGACCGGGTCATCTTTAACGGGTTCTCTTGGGAACAAAACAATTAAATCCTTTAAATAGAATAATTGTCTATCTAATATATTCACAAAAGAATTGGATTAATTTTTTTACCGAATAACTTAATAATTTATTTAATACGAGGTAAATTGTCGCTTCGCTCCAATTTACCTCGCCCCGCTTCGCGGGGAATTCTTGCGCTTCGCGCAAATTTTAGAGGGAGAAAGGAACTGTGATGAATTGAAATGTATTTAATGGAAGATTTATTCGTTGGTAAAAACCGTCTGGTATCAGTAGTCTCTGTACCAAATTTCATCGCGATCGGACCAACGGTGTAGAAATGCATAGCTGAACAGACACCATATTTTAGAGAGACCTTTCTTTATTATATAGATTTATTTAATATTTGGCAATTTATCAAGAATACAAGAAATTTTTTTTTAATTTTTTGTCTCAAAATTGACATGAAAATCATTCTTAAAATTCCTCGATTCATGCTACATTATTCTTTTACTTGTTTTTCCTCCAAATCGATTATTTACAATACTCCTCCACTTCCCCCTCATACAAGCGAGCAAAATTTATGAAGAGTTCTCGAATAATTTTGATGCTATCGATCACCTTTCAGGAAGGAAGAAGGTGTATCCTGAATCTTCCTGCGCAAACTTTATTCAGGTCAAAAATGTCAATTGGAAGCGAGTGTGGGAAAATATTCTCTCCATCGCATACATTCCTTCGGGATAGAATAGACATCGATGTATGATTAATGATTATTGCAAAAATATCAAAATAGAAATTCCAAACAGCTTGTCGAACGTCCAAAAAAAAAGAGTTGAAGATGGAAAATCCATCGCATTGAGATTTTCGATTATAGGCGCTGTAAAACCGAAATCACATTTCTTCATCTTCTCTGGTCGCACTCCCTTCAACTTTATGAGTTTTTTTTCTTCTTTGGGTGTCCGGCAATGAGGTCAACTTTCTTATATCATCGGCCCAGCACAAGTGTGGTCAAATGTGTAAAAGTGTTGCGTTCGAAAGAAAAAATAAATAAATAAACTTTTTCTACTCTCTTCATATGAGATTTCTGACTCGTGAGTTCACTGGCCTCTTTTGAAGCTACAATGTGGTGTTTTTATTTTGTTAATTCTATTTATTTATTTTTATCTTAATTTCAAGTTGGGAAGACTACAAAAAAACAACACCTGAACCAACGAAATTTTGCATTATTCACATAAAGAAATAACAAAAAAAAAGAATTTTCCTTTCCAGAAATGAGTGTAAATAAATTATAATTTAAGAATTCGAGTTTTGCTGATGAGATTTGGAATTTAATTTTAAAAAGAAGAATATTATGCATGAGAAGATTTTGATGAGGTTGATTCTTTTCCACATTATACTTTGTGCAGAAGGAAATTATTTTTATTGCTTCTTTCGGGGGAATTTGTGAATAAATAATAATCAAGATTACACAAAGATTAAGGTGGTTGCGAATAAAAAAAAGTAAAGCACAATAGCTTGAAAAATCTGCAAAGAGCCGGAAAAAATAAAGTCCTGTCAATTGTTTGCTGAACACTCCAACAATACCAGATGGTGGATATAAAATTCAATCTTCAGAGGGAGTCCTTCGGCATCTAAACATTTTTTTTTCCTTTCGAGAGAGATCCTTTTGGGTATTGGTTTTCACTTCCTGACCATATTTTTATGATTCTCCAGAGGTGCTTCATGTGCTTTTTTTTCTCTCAGGGGATCTTTCCCTCTTTGTCTGTACTTCCCTTCGTCATGGTGGGCAAAAGTGAAAACGAGAATTGACCTTCGGCAGGATCAGAGAAAATTTCATTTTCTTCACATAAAATGCTCGAAATGGTTAAAGAAGATTTTGTACCTAAATGTAACCCTTTCAAGTCATAAAACTCCACATTTTTGTCTTCAACTCTTTTAAAAAATTATTGAAGAGCAGGTAAAAAGATGACTCGAGGGCCAAAGAATTTTTTCATAACCCTTTCGCTGAAGACTCTTTGGAAAAATTGTTTTATGATTAGAAAAGAAGGAATCTAAAAAGCCCTCTCGCCCTAAAAAACTAATTTTTGACTCTGAAGGATTTTTTTTATTATACCTTCGTCTGAGAATTGAAAAAAATATTCAAAAATTCTCAGGACAATTTTTTCCTCAAAAAGATTTTTTATTGCGCAATGAGGGCAAATGGTGTAAAAGGCAGAGGTCAGCTTAAACAAATAAAGTTATCTTTTTTACGCAACTTGCACAAAATATTGCCGAAACTCGCTTGATTTTTACAAAGGGACTCTATATAGCATTTTAATAAAAATATTTTTCTTTTAAGTAATTTTTATTTAAGGAACATAAATTGATTTTTATTATTTGTTGCATAAAATCGTTGTAAGTGTTGCGCATATTCAAAACTGTCATTAGAAGCAATAAGAATCGATTAAATTACCTACTTTGAAACGTTTTTAATGAAAACTTATTAAGAACTTAATTCTGCAACGAAACTTAAATATTTTTAATCATTTTCTTATTTAAACATTAAATTCCTAATTTTTGAATGAATTTAAAACATTTTTTTCGGGTTTTTACAAAATGTTTAAATTAACATTTAAGAGCATTTAGCAAAGTCTTTCGCCTTTCAAACAGCATTGCTTTCCATGGAATTCTTCAACCCTTCCGTCTGAGCTGCTATACTTAACCTTCTGGGTTTTCTGGGTCCCACTGAATGAATACCAAATAAAAAGAATTTTATTTCTTTGTTGCGCAATTTTTTGGCGAAACACCCGAAAAATCACCAAAAAGTCAAAACCATTGAAAAGAAGTCCTCACGCATGATTTACACAACTTCTCTTTGACCTTGTGCGGCAATTTTTGGTGTGAACTTCTGTGGTCACTGCAGTGAAAACATGCGAGTCCGAAAGTGCAAGTAGAAGGGCCATGTGCACAAAAGGGCCATTGAGGGCATGCACAACATGCAGAATTTTCGCTTTTTGCCGCAGTGAAGCATAAAATTTGCCGAAAAAATATTCCAATAAAGGTTTACGAAAAGAAGATATTTTCTCACAAATTTATGGTGAACTTTTTTGTGATTTTAGAGGTTTTGGGTAATTGCAGAAATTGCCCTCTAATGATGAAATAGCCATGCTGAAAAAACATCAACTTATAGGTGTTGATTGGGTCACATCTTATAAATATAAAGTGGAAGCATCACTAAATCAGTGACTAATGTAGAGAAGCTGAAGAAGAAAAAAATAATAAATGAACTTGATGACTCTATAAAATGAGAAGAACTCTTCATTAGCAATGTAATTTCTCTATGTCTATAAAAAACTACTTCGCTGTCTTGTTTTTTCGCCAAGTGTTAAAATATGGAAAAGATAATAAATTTGCAAAGCGCCAAAAATTGCTGATGGGACGCAAAAGAATATTTAGGCTTGCATGCGCAATTTATACTTGGTGATGGTTCGAAAAGAATTTTAAATTAAAACAATGGAAACAATTTTTCCCCTTAACAATATTTTTATTGTGTGGGCTTCGCTTATCACGAAAGAATCTCCCCCTTCGTGGTTATTATTAATTAAGACCTGAGAGATCTGGATGAATATTCCAATGGGCAGTGTGTGGTAATTCATAATTTGCATAAAAATGTCAAATTTCCTGATGAGAGGCACCCGATAGTCTTTCTCTCTTTAATTAACTCACATAGAACTGGATGAAAAATAAAACTCGCGGAAGATATTTTTCTTAAAGAAAAAAAAAGCTCTCTTGAAAAGAACTTACATTCTTATGAATTATTGATGCAATTAAATCATAATTGTGAAAGATTTTTCGAAAGGTTGCTCTCATAACGGTGGCGGAAAATTCTCAAATGTGGAATACAGTTGAGCATAATATTTTTTCGTATAGAGAGGTACCATCTGGAAATTATAATGAGAAAGAACTTTTGTGGAGGATAACAAAAAAATCACTTCAACTGATTAATGGTGATGCGAATAGAAATCTCTGTTCCCCCAATTTTCCCTACAATTGAGAAGCTGTTGAAATTAGAATTGATTTCTTATTGATTTTGAGTATGGTAAGTGGAGGGAAATAAAAATATGTTCGTAAGCTTTGGGAGCTTTGTAATGCTTGTGATTTAAATTTTATCTATGTGTTAATTGAGGGAGCTTTCTGATTAAAATTTAATCTTAAACTTTTTAAAATTTTTATTTACTTTTACTGTCTGAAATTTTTTATAAGAAATCAGTAAAAGAAATATCTCTAAAACGTTAAAAAACGCTAAAAGAATTCCACAAAACATAAGAAATTTCGGAACATAAAGTAATCCGAAACTAATTCTACAAAGCACAAAAAAATCCGAAGCTAGTTCCAAACTAAGTTCACAAAACCTTAATAAAATCCGAAACAGTCTAGATCCAAAACTTGGTACCGAAACGTAACAAAACGAAACTACTTACGGAAACATTAACAATCTGAAATTTTTATTACGTTTCCAAAGCTTTACTTAATAATATTTTAGGTTCTTTAGAACTAATTTAGAATTGCTTGAATTTATTGAAAATAATTTTATTTTCAAGATTAATTTAAAACCTTTGCATTTGAACCGAATATTAGAACTTTTGAAATGTTTAAAATGAGTTTAAAAGGTTTTTTTTTTCAATTGAAACTTTTCAGATCAATCGCAATAGCTGTGACGTGAAAAACTATTTCAACTCTTAACCATTTCAATCTCCAATTAAAAGGAACATGTTAATATTCGAATATTGAAACTTTTGTTATTAAAAAAATATCCTCAATTAGGCGAAAGGTTTCCTATTTTGTTGGCCATATTTCGTGTCACGAATAATACATTGAGTTGGTTTGAAAAAAAAAACATAACTTCATGTATTATGTACATTGGCCGGTGCTTGTTTAGCGAGTCCACGTTTATTCTAATACAACCTGGGCAGCAAACCCATACTAGCACAAGGTAGCTATATCCGCTTCTTTTTTTTTTACTTCTTCTGTTAATTCGATCTTCCAAGCTCTACACGAGCCGCGATTTTCGGAGGTCAAAGAACTTTAATTCTCGATGATGAAAGCCCCAGAGCGCGATTATAGTGACGATCATCGAAACGAAACCACATTCCGCTTCAGTGCGATGTGCTTTTTACCACAAAATGCTTCTTTTCTCTCTCTTTTCTTTTTGTTAATCTTAGAGTCTCTCTGGGTGAATCCTTTTGGTTTAGAACAGCAAGTTTGAGTTTGAAGAGATTTATCCATAATTTTCTTCTTCTTCCCATTTTTTATGGTACGCTCTCCATCAGGTATTGTTCATAACTGCGAGAATATTCTCATATATAGAGGTAGAGAAAAGGCCATTCTTCTGCGCCCTTTTGGGAAGCGCGAGAGAATTATTAAGTGAAAAATTGTTAATGCTGTCTTAAAGAAAGAGATAATGAGGAAATAAATAAAACATTTCTGCCATGTTTTTTTTCTTCCTCACAGAATCTATATATACAAATATATATACCACACTATATGTATCCCCATAGAGCGTCGGTGAGCATATGAATAATGTTGATGGAATAGTAATTGGCTAATTGTGTATGTTGTGAGTTTGATGCTCACCATCTAGCTTATATTTTTTGTGTGATTATAATTAGAGCAAGAATTCTCTCGAGGAGGCGTGATGGATCTTTCTTAATTGGAAAGTCTGGGTTGAGGTAACAGTGAGAAGAGATCTAAAAGAAGAGAAAAAAAAGAGCAACACCCATTTAAAATTTTACAAGTTTTATCAGGTAAACCTGAACAACAGTTTTTTGTTAAACCATAAGACGTTGGAGGAGAGAATGTCATGATGAAGGCGAAAAACCACCAACATCGTGGATTACATGAAAAGAATTTTGACTTTGATGGATTCTCACTTGCAAAATTACAAGCTTTCATTTCCTCAGCAGTATGTTGGATGATCTAATGAACAAGAACGTGAGTGGCTTCAGACTTAAACGAAAATTCTTGTGTGACACAAAATTCTTCGTTATAAAACCACATTCTTTCGCCTAGGATGTTCTCAACTCAGCTGCAGGGCAAAAACCCATCAACATGGGGAGCAGCTAAAACATGCTAAAATTTACTCTCTCAGCGTCATGCAAACTGTGTACCTATATATTCTTCCTCTCTTTGTTATGCAAATATACCTGCGAGAATTTGCAAGAGAAAATTCAAAAGAGATTTAATGATCTATGTGGAGTTGTGAGAATTTTACGAGATTCTATTGATTTTATTTGAAAATTCATATTCCTCCTAAAACCCTTTTAGTTTAACTCAAACGGTTAATTAAAGGGTTGTTGTGAAGCATAAATCAACATAGAAATTATCTGTATATTATGACGTTTAAAGGAGCCATTAAAGGGTTTGAAAATAAAACGACAAATATTTTATTTTTAAAGCAAAAATTATATATTTTTGAGAGAAGCTTGGGTGTAATTAAGTTAGACAAAAGATTAGAAAACAACTTAAATTATCAGATTTCCTAACTAGAGAGAGCATAGAAAAATAAATACAAAGCTTATCATCTATAAAAAAAGTTCTATTTCTTTGGGAAACTTTTTGAGTTTTCCTAAACCCTTGACTGACATGATTATCTTTGATCTTCCTAACTGATTAAAGTGCTTAAAAATCTTTCCTTTTTATTTTTTTAATCAGTGTGCTAGGAGCATTTTTGAGCATTTAAAGAACTTGTAAAAAATCTACTTTTCAGTTGCCTAGGGATGATGTTTAGGTGTCTAAACACCCTAAAAATTTAGTTTAAACGGTTATGGTTTTTTCGTTAATAAAATATGTTTTTTACCAAACGTAAAAAATTAAAAAGGAAATGATAAATGTTTTAAAGACGTCAAACATTAAACGTTGAAAAAGAAAGTTCAAACGGTAGAAAATAAATGTCAAAAATAACGTTGAAAAATGTCAAAAACTTAATGAAAACAGCCGTGAATGATTTAATAATCTCGATACATATTCATAAATTTCGAATTATTAAACGTTATTAAAAACCAATTTTAGCATTCTTAAAATTAGAAAAAAAATCTGAATTCTGGCTACGCCTCTGGCTGATTTTATTCTCTCCCCTTGGGTGTTCCACTAAAACCAATTGCAATGGGAGGAATTTATGTTTTTGATTATACCTTTCTGAAAGTCTCTTTTTAATTGCCAAATTTGGTACTTAAACACCCAAAATTAATCATCAACTTGTCTCTTAATTACTCCACCGAACACATCCCATCTCCCTGGATGTGTGTTATGATGTGATTCTGTGCCATATTTTGGTGTTCAATAAAAATCAGCAAAGTCTATCGAAGTCAGAAGTATAATCGGAATAAATTTTGATAGTTTAGTCACATCATAAATATTTGTAATGCCTTTTCCATGTTTTTCTGCGATAATATTGTGGGAAAAAAATCTCCATGGAGGTTCTTTTTTTGGGAGGACAGTTGAAGAGAAAAAAAGAAATTGTTAAAAGAAATAAATTAGGTGTTACTATCGGGTGAATAGATTGTGTGCATTGAGTGATTCACTGAATTATTCAAGAAGCTATGTGGAGCCATTTATCAGACATTTGCGGGGTCTAATCATCTGTCTGAATACCTCCAAAATGGTCAGAAATGCCAAAGATGTGCCCATAAATTGTGCTAATTTTGCATACATTGCAAATTTATTGGCTTGCAGAATTTTTCCGTACTATCCAAAAGTGTTATTTATGATTCTATTCTATACTGCTTCTGTTTTGCTCTCTCCCGTCCCTCCCGCAGATAGTTTGTTGGGTTTTTTTCGCACATCATGGGATTGGGAATATGCTAAAGAGATGGGTAAACAATTCCATGTTATTGAAAGTAAGGCGGAGGGTGCAAAAAGGAAAGGAGAGTAAGTCACGATTGTCTCACTCGGCCAATGAAAGAAATATCGAATTTACCAACAAAAGTATCATTTTCATTCGGATACCGTTTCTTCGATGGAGTGGGTGGTTCGCTATATATGTACTACATTATGTATAGAAGATTCTCTGCAAAGATTATTCTCAAAACTGGATGGCTCAAAAGTTTCCTGGAAAATTTTAAAAGTTCTCGTATCATTTTTTTTTAAATTTTTTAATTCAATTCTTGAAAAATAAACAGAATTCTTTAAAAAAAAAAATTGATAAATAATTGATAAATATAAGAGATAAATAGTTGGTTAGTTCAAAAACTGTTCAACTTTCTTAGCAAATAAATTCGTTTTGTATGATAGAATCTATTTGTGAAATTGTTTTAAAATTCCAACCGAAATTGAATTAAAATTTAAAAATAAATTATAAAGATTAAAAATTATATTAACACCTAACGCGCCACCCTGTATATATGTATATGGGCAAATGATGAGGCACATACAACCATATATATACACATCGAAGAGTCGCTTCAACTGGTTTTTGCAAATGATCACGATTATATATGGAGAGGTATTGTTATATACATAGAAGGTATAATACATATAGCGAGAACGCCAACGTAATGGTGATTGGATCTACCGTGTGGAACCCGGGGGAGCCCTCATGTGATCCCCGCGACACCGAAATGGGCGCAAAAATGCGTGTGGAGGAGACCTGTGAGGCAGCGCAATATGTAAGTAACTGAGGCACTGGGTTCTACCTTTTGTCATTTTCTTCTTTTGCTCTTCTTTTAGCTCCCTCGCTGGCCGTAATTGGAAGATTTTCTCGTTGGTCTCCAACATATGCTCTTTAACATTTTTTTTCCAATTTAAAAAGGAAATCCTCAATTTAAAAATTTTTAGTAATATGACCACGAATCCGTAAAATTTATTTAAAGAAATTCAGTTCGCTATAGGCTTGAATTGTACAAGGAAAAAATTGATTCTTTCGTAACAAATTTGTAAAAAAAATTAAATCAATTTTATTGTATTTGAAGATTCCTTATTTTTTGCTTGATTTGCTCGTATTTCTGTCGCCAATCGGCTTTGAGTGCATCAAATTCATCCATATCTTTTCGAAGATCCATTGCATCATCCAATAACTTGGTCATTTTGACACGAATCAGATCTTCGCAAACTTTTAACTCAACAAATTGGAGGCCTAAGGACATTTGATCTACTTTAAGTTCCTCAATTTGATCTTTAATTGATTTTTTAGGCGTCTCGATAGGTACGTTTGGTTCTGAAATAAAATTCCCTAATGTTGGTCTTTCAAATGTTAAAAGGCTTAATTGAAGAAATTAATATTACAGTTAACAAGTTTTTAAATCTTACGGCTCTCTGGTTCCACGTCTTTAGAAGTTTCTGGTTCTGATGTTTCAGAAATCTCTGCTTCTGTTTGTTCAGGAATATCTAGTTTTGCTTTTTTGGGAATCTCTAGTTCTGCATCTTCAAACATTTCTGGTTCCATATCTTCAAGAATCGCTGGTTCAGCCTCTTCAGAAATCTCTGGTTCTGCTCGTTCAGGAATTTCTGGTTCTGCTGCTTCAAGAATTTCTGATTCTGCTTCATCTTGACGACTTTCATTTCCGCCGTTTTCTTCCTCGACGTATTCTTCAGAATTTTCACCAAAAAAATTTTCTTCATCAGAAAATTCATCTTCAGAAAATTCCGATCCCGAATCGTCGCAAATGACTTCTTCTTGGATAGATAATATTGGATGTTTTTCAATCATGTTTGGAACTAAAAAAAAAGTGAAAATGAAAATATAAAAAGGAATTAAAAAAGATATAAAAATCATTCAGATTGTTCGAATAAAAAAAACGGTTACTTTGCAATTTCTTCATTACTAAAAATTACATTTATTCAAATGCAATATCCGTGAGTTCTTGCGCAAGTTTCCGTGCCAGTAAAAAACCATCACTTCATGACACACGGATTTGTTGGCAATGCGTGGTTCTCTCAATTTTTCCCGCACATTACGTCAGCAGGTTATTTACATTTTAATTCTAACTGTACAGAAATTACGTCGCAGAAGATTTACTTTTTCTTTTACTCAAAAATATAAAGAAAAAATTCCGCGTCGGGAAAAATGGGTCAAGAAATTGTCCAAGAGAGCTGATTAAATATTTTTATTCTTTTGCGGACATTTTTGTGAGACTTTATGGTGCGTCAGTGTGCTGTGAATTTGCAGAAATAATTTACATATGAAACCGCAGTGTTGGATGAAATGTTCTAAATAACTCTTTCCAATATGCATGATGGTGATCACCTTCAAAAGAATGCCACTTTGATGCAAAATAATTAGTTTGGAAGATTAGCATAAGGCAGCACACCATTAAAAAGCAAAATGTGCCAACGACAAATCATAGTCATTTCAAATTAAAGCAAAGCAGCATGAAAATTCTAACGAAGTGTCAGTTGCGTGCGCGGCGTAAGAATTTATGAGATGCTCCAACGCGCTTCTTCATCAAGAACTAAACTCGTTATGGAGAAGGTTTTGAGGAGATTTTGCCTTCTTCAAAAAGCCTGCGATTGGCATCAAAGTAATTTTTAATAATTTATTGTTCTTTTCTTTTTCTTCATTAAGGTTTATTGGTTCTGTTGATTTGCAAAATTAGAATATTCTTGTAAATTTTTCTTAAATTATGTAAAGTGATTTGCTAATATTTTCTCTTAGTTCTAAATTTGAATATTAGGGGAAAAATAGGCTGAAGGTGTCTCATAAAGAAATAAGTTTGCATTTCAAGTTAAATTAATTAATAGAATTTGAATAAGAACTCAAAAAATTCTTTTCTCTGCAAGTATTCTAAACAAGTTAAAATATATTGATGGAATCTTTTATTAAACTTTTTTGATAAGTTAGAATTAAATCAGAATTGGAAAAAAATTCCATTGCTGAATTTGAACCGAAGAAGTTTCTCATGCAAAGCCAGAGCCCTATTCATTGCACCAAGGCAAAAAAGGAAATTAGTGATTAATTCAATTGCGGGGTGTTTAAGACTTACAGTTCCGCAAAAAATTAAAATATCTTTTGGATGGAGCAGTATTTACCTTAAAGAAACCTATATAAGAATGAGGAATAGTCTAATAAAAAAATAATGGGCTGAGCCTGGAAGGTTTAGTGTATTGCTTTGAGAAATAAAACGGAGATTCTGCCAGCTCACGTCTTAATTAGTACTCCAACCATCTTTCAAGTCTGATTGTGAATAAAATCTAACACATGCCTGCATGTTCTATAAAGGCAATTAAATCATTTTATAATACACCCGATGAACGTCTCGTGCTCTTTTTTTTCTCTTCACTTCTTCGCTTTTGAACACTCCTTTGGAGAGCTCTTCATTCATCCCTGTGTGCATGCAATCTCAAAAGAAGCAAACTGATAATGCCCAACCATTTGGTCGGAAGATGAGCGTGCTGAGAGTACTCAAAAAAAAGAGTGGTGGTGCGGTTTCATTAACTTATTGCGCTATTGGATGAATTCTCTTTTAATTCCTGTGGGCATTCACGGTACATGATAATCAATGAGTTCAGCACGCACACCTTTGGCGATTCTAAACCGTGCTATTCATCTGTAAGTCTGCACAAGCACAAAATTAAATAGAATATAACGCTGTGCTCCTGAAAAATTGTAATTATCGCACCACACACTCGCCCCATAAAGAATGCCACACACTACTCGCTTGAAACTTTTAATCATCTTGTCTAAACTACCAGATTTTATGCTAAGAAAATTATTATTATTTGTGGGATGCTGGACGGCCCTTCCTCGCCAAAAGCCCACGTGAAGGAAGTTGCATTGAAGTCTTTCCGTTTGAAGAGATAAAACTATATAAATAAATACAAATTACATGCAATTTAGATAATTGCAAAAGCGACAGCAGAATGATTTTAAGCCAGCCCCAGAGACGTTCACAGGAAAATTAAAATACTCCGATATTGATAAAGCATCGCGCAAAAGAGGTCAAATTTAATGTAATTCTTGGATTCACGCGCTGATCATCTTGGTGCGAAGAAGTTTGAGAAGCTTTCGGAGGTTGAGTTAGAAGAGTCAAAAAGATGACGAAGAAAGGCTTGAAACTTTCCACAAAAGTGCGTGATTTGAGAAGAATTTCATTAAGAATATTTCTAAGAAACTTTCAATACGAAAGAAGTTCTTCAAAAACTTTATTTTAATTTTCTGAATATAATGTTAAATTATGAAGTTTTGTTCCTTTTATACACAAACCCAAAGTTCTTGATTATTTTTTTACGACTACACCTGAAAAATTTGTTCACCGTTCAGCTCTTAAAATTACGTCATATGTTTGATTCTTTCTTAGCTTCCTAATAGATTTTTTAAAACGAAAATAAAATGTTTCTTAGCCTCTTTTGTAAGAAGTATTTTTGATAAAATAATTTGCAAATAAAAGTATAAAAGTATAAAAATGTTTATTTATTAAGGAAATTTTAAAACTAATTTAAGGATATTTAAAATAAATTATTTTAATATTTAATTTATTAAACAAATAATTAAAATTTATAATTAACAAAAATACAATAATGAATAATATTTTATTAAATTAACAATATTTAAATACAGAAAATACTTTTCTACAGTTTTCGGTTTTTTTTTCTGAAAATTTAGCAATGAAGAAAACAATAACTGATTTTTTTAAATAAAAAATTAACAACTAAGAAGGGTAATTTCAAATTATTTTCATTCGAAACTCGGAGCGAAAATAAAACAAATAAAATTTTCCTAAATGTAATCTCGCGATAATTAATTCTCGGAGTCAATAAATGACACTATCTGTCTCATCTAAACCCATTTATGCGTGCTAAGATAAATTTTATTATTAATTTTTTACGTGTATTATATATAAATAAATTCAAAATGAGAAATTCAAGAGAGAATTGGAATTTCATGTTATTTGCATATTCTTTTCATTTTAAAATAGACATGAAAATACCCCACTGATTTAGATTATTTGTGTGCCTTCATTCGTTGCCAGACAAATTAAACGGTGCTTCTGCTGCAAGGTCGGGATTTGCAAAAGCATGGAAGAGCCACGAACGTCTTATTGCACTTCTACCCATTTTCTTTTACTTTTAATGAAGAGAAGAAACCCAATAAAACGCCACCATTTGCGTGGATCTTCATTTACAATTATTTATAAAATATTATTACCTAACATACTATATATAGCATAACTATATACATACAATGGAGCTAGGCTCATTCTATATCGTGTCTTTTTGCATTTGGCGTTTCATTTTCTCGATCAAAACACCATAAACTCGAACGCCAGATTAATTTATTGAGCCTCAGCTGCGGAGAGATGTCGTGCTTTGGAATCCAATAATATAAAAGAGATGGTGACTATTTAAAATATATGCATATATATGCTTTATTATGTACGTCAATAAAATGTCGATGACCGGTTAATTGACTCGCGGTTCGATCTCTGGCAGAAAAAAAAGCCATCTTATATCCAAAGGAATCCCCATGGCAAAAAAATATGTCGATGGCAAAAAAATTTGTGACTTGTCACTCAATACAATATGCTGGTGGAGCGAAAAATATGTAAATTGCTTATTAATCTCCTTGTAGCATTTGGTTTTGCTTTTAAATCACATTAAAAGAAAAACCAGAAATCAAGATAATCCTCCCGATTGCAGAGAGCAAAATCTCCTCTCTAAGTAGTACACCCGGTCCATTTTACAGTTTCTACCTGCCAATGATAACTCATTATGTTTATATTTTGTCTCATTCATAATTTTTTTTGTTGTTCCATCCATTCGAAAACCCTGGCTCGAAACATTAAAAGAAATTTATTTTTCAGCACATTTTTCCACCGCAAAAGAAGCGACAAATAAACAATATCCATTCGAATTCCTCTAATTGCTTGTCTAGAAGATTCTTTCACATAGAGTGAGAAAGAGAGATGGTTCTTGGGGCAATTTTCAATGCAAATTGCATGGAGATTTTCTTATCAAGAAAACATTTTGGTGATTTTTTTCAAAGATCTTCCCGAGAGAACTTTGGGAGATAAAGTAGAAGGTTTTTGCATAAAGTTTCAAATTTTTTTTTCAAGCATTGATTTGGATAAAATTGTTTAGGATTTGTCTATCAGATTCATCTAAATGAAGAAAATTCGACTGGGAATTGAAATGTGGAACGGCAAGTATTTTTAATTGGTTAAATTAATTTTAGAAAATTATCTGGGAAATCAAATTGATTGATTTGATTTGCTGGGAAATATTTCTTTTGGACGTGGTTCAAAATCTATTCTAATTTTTTAATTATCTTTAACGAATTAGTAGTGCAGATTTTTTCATAAATAGTTTTTTAGCAAACTTCAAAATATGTTAAAAAATTAAATAAGAAATACAATCGCTGAGAATAAAAAAAAAGGATTCTTAATTTTTTACGAATATTGGGTCTTATTCTGCGACCAAGATATATTTGAAATAAGAATTTGTTCTAAAATAAGGATTTTAAAGATTTCTAGGTCGTTGAATAAGGTCCATATTCTCAGAATTTCGTAAAATCGTAAAAATTCTCTAATTGTCATAATTTTAAAAGTATTCTATAAATTGAAATTGTTTAATAAAATTAATTATCTTATTCCTAGACTAATCAGTTCTGATAAGTTTTGGTATTGATAGACCAAAAAACCCTTGGAATTGTGAGAAAAGAAAGGATTTTTTTTCAAAATGAAACCCCTTTGTCCATCATTCAAATGTGACAAATCATCAACAGCCAAAACGTATTAATTTAGTCTTGGCAACATTGTTCGTTTCTTATTCATGCTAAATTCTAATAAATTTTCCCATCATGTTAGCTAAATTAAATGGTCTTCATCACCATAAAACAGTGGGACAGGTTGAGTATCTCGCATTGTATAGTATACACCTGAATGTCAAATGAAACATCTTTTTGCGCACACACCGCGATGAGAGTTCATCAACTTATAGAGACGGCAAAAATTTGATGTTATTTTTTTCGTCTTGCCCAGAATAACTTTTATAGTGCAATTTCTGAGAATTATGAGTAACAATAAAGTATATTCTCGGAAAGAATGGTTGTGTGTGTGTACCCTCTGTGTGAGAACCTAAATGGTCACATTTATACATTCAACAACTCGATGTTATTTCATGCAATTAGATATTGAAATGTTATCCATCTCAGTTGGGTTCTTTTCGCATCGACATAAATCCAATGTGTTGCATTGTATTCAGGAGATGGAGCTTTTTTTTTCTTCTTCTTACATCGTTTTTACCTCCACGCTTCTCTAGCCAGTTTAACGAGGTCTGTGCGCAAAGTTCAATGTTTGAACTTGACGATGGAAAATGGTATGAAGAAATCAAATAATAAATAGGTAGGTAGGTAGCATAGAGGTAGATAGTTGGGAGCTCCCCAACCTGTCCGTACTGTGAGTTGAAATTTTTGTCATCGAGCATTCAAGCGAGGTAGCGCATAGAATATTTTTGCAAACATGTAGTATTTTTGTATATAATTATCTGCTAAATAGACGAAGAAGACGAACATGTTTCTCATCCTCACAGCCAGAATACAAAAATCACCATCGCGGGTAGAATTTCCGGTTTAAAGCTGACTAATGGCGCGTACACATAATTTATTGATTTCCAATATTATGTTTCTGCAACATATAATTCCTCCCCATCTCTCGACAATCAAACTTGAATAATTAGCTGTTTTTGCCACTTGTCAACTCTTTAGGAATTCACACACAATTCCCATAACCCGCGAGATACAACCGCGGGGAGCAAGAAGTCTTGCTTAAGAACAGATGTTCTCACAGGCTTATTTTCCAATTCACACTCAGCAGCAAAAGAAAATTGCCTATAACCATCACAGATGGAAGAATAAATTGAGAGAGTGAAAATGTTGGAATTGAATTAAATAAAATGCGTTAAATTTTTCAAAAAAAAGACGAATTATCATTTCAATCAATCATCATACTCCAATTTTGCAATTAATTTTTCTTCACCTAACGGCAATCATCATTCATTGATTGGTGGTGCCTTCAAAACTCCAAAACTCACCACGCGAGGACGATGGAATGTGCGCGCAAAGAAGCTCTCCACTGTATCTAAGAAAAGTTGTCAAGTGGGCAGCACGAGCCTTTTTTTCTTATTACCTTTTTATTCCTCTCTAATTCCTTCGCACCACACAAATTCTAATCTGATTATCAGATCAAAAATTTTACCGAAATAATATTTCTCTTAGACGCCAAGTGCTGCTTGAGGTGAAAAAAAGAGGTTAAGGAAAACCACGCATTTCTTCGACATTGACGTTTTTTTCTCACCTCCATCCCGAAAGCGAGTTAATGCGGGAAAAAATGCAAAGTTCAACGGTTAACCCAAAGCGTAGACGCCACGACAGATGACATCATGAAATATTGAGATTATTCTAATTAAACAAGAAAGGAATTTTCACGTGGATTTCGCTACAACCTTAGAAAGAGATTAATCTCAAACACGTTTCACTAATCGCGTAATTTTGAGACTTTTTGATTTAATTGAATTTGAAGAGTGTGGTCAATTAAAATGTCTTCCAAGATGAACTTTTGGATTTAATCTGAGATTCATCGGAAGCATGCTTCTGATATATTGATTGTGAGGAGGTCTAAAGAGACAATTTTGCATTTTAAAAGTAAATTAAATCTGATTGATTTTCCAGAAGAAGCTTTTAGCTTGATGAAAATTTTATGAATTCGTGTATTAAATTCCGTTTGGCGTGGATTTAAATTTAAATAACGAATATGAGTTCTAGGAGTTTTTGAAAATTTCGCGAAGATTTATTTACAAATTGTCCAGAAAAGTCAATTTTTAATCAAAATTTTTGATTTTTTTTTACATAAAGCTCTAAAACTCTTTCAGGCTCCGTTTGTCGTTGACTTCTATTTTTTTAAACTTCTTTCAATTGGAAATATTTCTGGGTCAGAATTTGAAGAGTTTGTTGAGGGTTGAATATTTTTTTTTTCTTGAGAATTAGTAAATAAATGTACTGGTAAGCTGACCAAGCTTACGAGAGCTGTGTTTCTTTCAGTGTACCAATTTTGTGAGAGCATACTATAACGCAAATTAATTTAAATACACGCAAAGTCGGGAAAAGTTGAAAATTCATCCCCCAAGAAATCTTTAAAACGCCATATCTCGGAAACGGCTCTATAGATTTTCGAGTTTGAGCTATCGTTGGAAAGGTCTTAACCTCAACTATAATATATTAAAATATGAAGTAAATCGATAATGGTATTTTCGAAATATTCGAGTTCGAAATTTTCGAAAATTTTGATTTTGACTTTAGCGCCTCTCGTGGTCTTTTCTCGAAGTTGCAATGTTCTAGACATTTGTAGGGTTTCGCGAAACCTTTCATTTGCACTTGAGTTGATCGAAATCGGACTTGTAGAACCCGAGATATGACATGTCAAAGTTGGAACTCAATATTTTTAAAATGGCGAAATAAATTTTTTTAATTTTTTTTTTATAAATAGATGTCATAGTAGGCTATAATATATCAAAAAATGAAGCAAATCGATAATGGCGTTTTCGAGATATTCATCGAAAACTCATCGAAAATTTTGTTTTTGATTTTTGGCCCCCTAGCGATCACTTTTGAAACTTTGGATGTTCTAGAGAGTTATAGGGTTTGTTGAAAGCTTTCATTTGAGCCCGGGTTGATCAAAATCGGTCAAACCGTTTTCGAGTTATGGTCGATTTTCGATGAAAAATTGTGGCGGCCATATTGACTAAACGGCTTGACCGATTTTCGAAAATGAGGTATCGTTGGAAAGGTCTTGATGGCCCCTACAACATATCAAAATTTCAGATTTTTAGCTATTACCGGGGCTGAGTTATAGCGAAAACAAAATTTTGAGGTTATTCAAAATGGCGGACGCGGGGGTGGGGGGTAAAATTTGACGTCATAATCGGATGTCTTCCAGTCGATATTTGAACTTTGCCGTTTACCGCAAGTCTCTATCTATCACCGTTCTCTTGCAATTTATGGTTGAACCACGGCGGACGGCCGGAAAAATTTTTTTTTGGCGCATACGTTTTTTGGAATGTGGGGACCCTAATTCGTGCACATCCCAAGTTTGAGCCCGATCTGACGACTTTCGATTTTGTTCGGTACACAAAAGCTGTGTCTGAAAGAAACACAGCTAAAATTGGTATAGAGACAAAAGACCGAAGTTTGGTGTAAATAATAGTCCTAAAATGGCTCAAATTGAGGAGCAGAAGCCTGGAAAATAATTCAAACCTAAAGAGGACTACATTCAAGCCAAAAACAGGCTAAATTCAAGCCGTAAAAAGACTAAATTCAAGTCTTAAAAATTTATTGTAGTATTGTTCTCACCGGAGAAAATTCCAAAAATTTTCAAACAATTCTAAAAAATGTCATTTGGTTTTCAGTCTTTATGAGATACAGATTGAAACACAAAAGCATAAATATGTTTAATTCAAGTGAAAAAAGTTATAAATTCGAGCCAATTAATAGTAAAATTGTTATTCAGTTTTATTCGGTTTGAGTATTCGGATCACGAATAAATTCAAAATATTCCGCAGATAAAAGCCCTTGATTTTTTTAAAATTTATTCAACGATATTTCCTATCGAAAATTTAAAAAAAAATCATTTTTGGAACTTGTAATGTTCTAGAAAGTTTTAGGGGAACAAATGATTGTTAAAGATCTTGGTCAAATGTAAACATTTTTCTTCCATATTTTGTCTTAATCCTTTGCCGCCATTGTACGTTTTTGGGGAGATCTCTTACCTGAATAAATTATTTTCTCATTAAGAGGTCATTAAAAAATCTTTAAGGATCTATTAATTACCTATTTTCTTAATCCTGAATGCTTAAGAAATGCTTCTAGAAGTTTCTACCAATTATAATTGTCCCTAATCATACCTGCTTAGATAATCCCTTATACCTGATACTTTGTGAGCTTTTGAAACTATCCTACCTGAGGCGCACCTATAAATTGAGCTCTCTGGCAGTTCGAGAGTCATTCTGCTTTTGATTTTTGCCTTTGCAACAAGTCTTACTTTGAAATAGAAAAAAAAAGAAAAATAACTCAAATATTCAAAAATGAGTAGTTTTGTCCGAGATTGCCAGATCATCTACGATACTACGTGTATTGTAAAGAAAGTCCTAGAGAGCGTGATTGATGGAGAATGTGATGTTCTGGGGAGTTTTGAGTTTAAAATGCCTAACAAAGGCGTCGAAACACCATTACCCGAACAACCAGCTGTCTGGACAATGACAGAAGACGAGAAGAAGGTCCTGGAAGCCAGATCCAGTGTCCAAAAGCCAAAGATTGTGAACAGAGTGCAGCCATCGCCCATCGAGAGAAACCATCAACAAGACGCACAGATTCAGCAGAGACCACAACAACCAGCACCCGTTCAAATTCAAAATGAAGCAGAATTGGAAGCAAAAATGATGTCTCTTGCACAACAAATCGCCCAAGCTGTGCATTTGCATGAGACTTCAATACAGACAGTTCCTCCTGCTTCCTTCACTCCAGTGCATCCTGCGTACAACATGATGGCAAGAAAGGTGGCTATGCCACCGATGAATTTCAAGCAACAGTCGAGGATCTTTCCGAGGAGGTCAAGCCAAAGACGATCCATAAACTACAATATTCCGCCTCCTCCTGGCTTCGGTCCCTACTTCATCATACCAGCTCAACCACCAGTTTTCTTCAGACCAGCGAACTTTGTTAATTAATTTTTCAATTATTTGCAATTGTTAATTTGAAATTAGAAACTTCCATTCATTTTCATGTAATTGTATAAATTCAGTCTTTCTTATAAATGTTTATGTTGTTTATAAATGTATCGATTTTTTGTAACGAACTCTGATAAAAATTAAAACATTGTTATATCTAAATCATCTGTCTTTTCGAAAAAAAAATTCTTCCTCTGTCGTACTCTTCTCGTTCGTTTGACATCGTTGGCATCGCGAATTTCCTCTCTTTCAGCATCGTGAACATCGGGACTCTTGGCGGTTATTAAAACTATATTAGTTGTATTATCAGGTAAGTAAGAAAACAAGTATAAGTTTTATAGTCCTGCGTATAAAATAGTTAAAGTTACGAATATTCGCAAGATTTTCTAATAATTCCGAATATTTTTGTATTATCACGAATACTTGGGATCTCCTGAAGTCTTCTTTTTAATTTAAATAAAAAGACGTTTCTATTTTAAAACATTTTCCAAATATTCGCGAAATAATTATTTATGCTCCCAAAATATTTATACCTATAATTTTACATTTTCAACATTTTCATTCCTTTTTGCTAAATTCTCTCTTTAGAGCTTTTGAGCAGTGGGCCAGGTATCTCAAATTAATCGCCAAAATATTTTCGCGTAATATTCCAGCCCAATTCAATTTGCAATAAAGAACATAAAATTACGTGCTTCACCTGTTTACCCACCCCTTTGTACACCATATAAAATAAATTGCGCCATGTGGATGGGACAAAATGTGAATTTAATTCGCGTTCAAATATTTTTTTAAAGCTTCAAAAAATAAATAAAAAAAAATGAGCCAGAAGTCATCAAATAGAGGCACAATAAAGATCATGGATAAGTACACAATTCCCTACACATTCTGATCGTTAATTTTTCTGGTCCAGTTCTCGAAATGTTTGAGAAAACAAGCCAATAAATCTTGTTTTTCTTTCCTTCCTCCCATTAAATAGATGTTGATAGTTTTTTTTTTCGTTGTTATACCTCAATTGAAATATCGACTTGAATGTCGTTATCGTGGGTAAATATTTGTCGTTAGATTGGCTACACAGAAGGTAAAAAATTCTTTGAATTTATTCCACTATTTGTACACAACTGTGCGCATCAGCAGCAAACAAATCCCCTAAAAAGAGGCGTTTTGTTATCTATTTTAGAAGAGACAAGAGTAGCAATGAGGGGTATTATATAGCGTGTGCTACCACTGATAAAGGTGAAAGACATGAATCACCTGCTGTACAAGAAATAACGACAGGTACGGCGGAAAAAAAAGAGTTTATTTTATTGACACGATAAATAAAACATTGTGCCTCATAAATTTTCACCAACAATAAGTCAATATTGGGTTAGGAAGACAATTAAACTTTGTTGGCAAATTGAGAGATTTATTGCTGTCCAGAAAGGCTTGTAAAGCAAATCACAAAAGTGGGGTAGATTTTTCTCCGAGTTTGTCTTCCTCAAAAATCATCAGAGAATCTTTGGTGTGAAACACCCAAATGAGGAAGGTCATGTACTCATGAAGAGTAAATCATGCAAAAAATCACGTGTTGGAAGGAGATGGGGGCTAAAACGGAGGACAATTTCCGTCTTTGGGTGACACATTGGTCGTTTTTTTAATGTCCACGATGTACGTGATTTTTTTCTCTCTCTCGTATGTTTGTCCAATCCCCCCGCGAGATAATTCACGAGCATGCAATAAATCAAGCGTGTACATGGGAATATAATGAAAGAAAATGCTCATGTGGAAGAAGGTAATAAAATAAGAGAAAAACTCCTTCCTCTTGGGCCGTTGATGCCTTCACCTTCACTAATTGCTGACCGATCAGCTTAGAATTCACCGCGGCAATGTGCTTATGAAGTAATCTACTTATCGATGCAAAAATGCAAAGAATGACGCCTTGCCAGGCTTTTATCATCTAACTATATAGTCTCACTATATATTTTCTTGCATTTTTTATACCTTTCACGATATACCTGGCAGGAATTACTGCATCATCTCTTTATCTTTTCCAGCTTTTAATTTAATGAACTTTGGCGCTTAAGGTGTTTTAAGAATTAACCCGGATGTGCTCAACTATATTGATATCTTTTTTACAAAACTTTGTCTATTTTCATAGTCAGTCAATCGATTAGTTAGTCAAAATCTAATAATTAAAAGCTACAATCTTTCTTTTATTAAAGGAGTTGATTTCGGAAGTTTCTCAAATAGATCTCTAAGAAAAAATCTATTTTATTTTATTTATTTATATGTGAAAAATCAGTCCTTAGTCTTTTTTGAATCGTTCTGCAAGTTTTGAAAAGAGGGTCAAAATGGCTTTCTATATTTAAAAAATCATTAAGAAAATATCGGAAAACATATAATTAGTTTTTCCAAATAAAATAATTTTCCCTGGACTCATCTGGGTTAAGTTTGATCTTTTACACGCTATTAAACACCACGGAAGCTTTTATAAAGGCGTGAAAGTTTTCAAGAAATATTTGGAGGATCTCAGATGTATTTTGAATTAAAACAAGCCTTATAAAAAAAGTTTTTTTTTTAATAAGAAATTGATTTAAAAATTCCCTGAAAAATAATTCCCAAATCTAAAATCTCAAATTAATAAGAAAGGGACCTTTCCTTATAAATTTCTCGAGATATCTCTCAAAAATAATCTCAAGTGCAGCAATTCCCAATTAATGGTTGTATTTGTCAGTGATATCGCGAGAAACAAATTGACAACCCCTTTTCCTGCTTTTGTAACAACGCTGTGTAATTGAGATTTTTGATAAATTGCACCGACAAAGAAGTGCACTGAGAGTAAATTGCATAAGGGCGTCACACCTCTCACCTTTTTGGTCGCGTGGACCCCAAATGAGGGGGGGCGCACGGATGGAGATTAAATTTCATATTTATTGTGAATCATTTAAAAGGTGCAAAATGACATTTCCTAGTAATTTATAAGTTTGCGCAGTTTGATTAAATGCTCCATGCCCTGCCTTAAATAAATATAAGCAGGTACCAGTATGTGCGCCCATTATTTCCGCTTCAAAAAAAATCGCAAGGTGGGCTTGATAAAGGTTCAACGTTTGCAATTAAAAGAATTCTTTTGCTCAATTCTCTGGAGCTTCGCGAAGGATGTGATTTCCCTGCATGGCTTGATGAAACGTTATTACGGAGAGATGTGTGGCAGTGATAGGTGCTCACCTGGGTAGGAAAAGTGAGAAAATACATTTCGGAAGTCATCAGTTATATGTTGTTGCTACATTAGATGATGAGGAATTAATTTATTGCCGTATAATTTTCGCATCTCGTCGACAGGATTGAGCTTAATTGGGGAAACAAGCAATATTAATATTAACAGCCGCACTTCTATTGATTGCACCTCACAGAGGAAGATTGTGTGGATTTTTCTTGAAAGAATCATATCCCCACAAATTGGCAGACTAGAGAGTCACTGACTATAAGAATTATTCCATTAATGATGCTGTTGCACCTCATAATTAATTTCATTCGATTCCGTTAGAATGATGTTGCTCTTGGGGAGAAAGAGCTACCAAGAAGAAGAAGCTACCATAGCTTCTGTTTAGATGGATTCGCACCAAAGAAGCATTCATTGACTTTTTTCTTATGTGTCGACAGCAAACACCGTGCAATTACCACAAAACCCATCCTCAATTGCACCCCGAAAAAAAATTACCAACAATAAGAGCTCTCACCTCTAGAGAAAGCCCCATCGACTTAGAAATTTGCAATTTGCATGAGGAAAATTATTCTAAAAGCTCCCCTAAAAGGCAAAGAAAAAAATATAGCTTCAGATAATAACTATATATTGCAATATATTGAGTTTGTTTCCCCTTGAGAGACGATCAAATTTCATGCAAGATGTTTTTTTTAATAAGTGGTCACATCTCCTGAGCGAGACTCGAGATAATACACATTGTTCCAATAATGGTATCATTTGGACAATCATACCGAATAATTTGGATGGTTTGCCCGAAAACAAGATACTTTTGCGTCCTCCTAAAGAGGGGCCACTTAATTCCGCTAAACCACGAACGTACCATATTTAGTGTATATAGAATGAAAGATAAATAAGCAATAAGAATGAAGAGGTTCATTGACACTTTAACGTCTTTCAAGGCTAAAACGAACTTAAGAATTATCCTTATAAAAGGAATTTTGATATTTTAGGCCATGGCCACAGTCTATTAAATAAAGTTTTTTTTAGAATAATTTCCCACAGGGACATTTCGAAGGCTTTATTTTCCTTTCATCAGGTCCATTACACACCTAATAAAGAGGGATTAAAACGTTGTATGTAACATTGTTTCTAGAACCTGCTTTAGATCATAAACCTCCCAACTTCTTATAAAAGAAATTTATTCATTTTATATGAGAAAACAATTCATACAAGAATATAAGCGAGATAAGAATAATTTTTTAGAGTATCAAGAAAATAACAAGAAATCATCAAACAAACTTTCCATTATCCACTGGAATAGGCTTGGAATAAGATAGGAAAAATTTGCCCAAAAATGCAAACAATGACGTCACTATTGTGATTTTTGTGTCTTTCGTTAATAATAAAAAGCATTCGATAACATTTCATTCATGACTTTGACAAGGGATTGTTATGCTTCATGCACAAAAAGAGGGAAAAAATACAATAGTGACGTCACTGTTTACATTTTTATCCAAATTGTTACCAATATAGAAGGTCTCCTTAGCGATTTTTGTTGGATTCTCTTATGCGTAGATTTCCCAATTATTTCCTCACATGAAGAATTTATCCCATTTGGAAACGATTAAACTCCTTTTATGGGTTTTACGTGCAATGACGGTATTTTACAAGCCACGCAAACTATGTATACAAACACCCCCATCTTCAATGGAATATTTTTAAATCCCACCGCAAACGGTTATTGTTCTTTTCACTCTCTTATTACCGGTACAGGTGTCTGCACTTAAAAGGTTAATTTTATTAATTTAAATTTCTTCAATAGCTGCACTATCTACCACCACACAATACGCATCTGTGAGAAATTCTTACAGAACCATTCTTGTTGGCCTTTCTGAATTATTGCACATTGAAAGAAACTTTCCGCGAACTAAATGGAAGAAAAATCCCGTCGCGTTTTCCCTTCTTTTCATTATTTTGCACACGGTGCTGATTGAATGAAACACAGCGCCATGGATAAATATTGAGAATTTTTCATGGTATAGGGGAGACCGGGGTAAAAATAGTCATTTTGGAATTTTCAAATGCCAATTTCTCCCAAAATATAAATCGGAAAAATCGGAAAAAATTAGGGTGCAAAGCCTTACCAACCTATAATTTTTGACAGTAATTTGGAGGTTATCCGATCAGTACTTTAGGAGTTAAAAATGAAAATAGATTTTTGGCCCATTTCCCAAACTTTTGCGTATTGAGAAAAACGCGTTTTCCGAAGTTTTCCTTCAGCAATTTTCCAATCTGATAATTTTTCTCACTAGCTGGGTTACTACAGAAAACATTGCCAAGGTGTATTTTTCATTAACTTTTAATGATTTTTCTCTACAATTTTTTGAATCAAAACATACCCCTTGGGGTAGATCTAGTCATCCCATGTAAATCATATGGGAGATCGAAATTTTTGGCATATTTTCTATTCATTTGTTGCAAAATGGCGTGTTTGAGAAAATCGCAAAATTCTCTGTTTTAGTGCGTATAAAAGTGAAATTCCTTGTCTCGAATCAAAAGGTGAGAAGTTTAGCTATCAACTACTATCAATCTCTCAGGTGGAAAATCATTGGAAATGTCGGAAAATTCGACCGACTTTATTTAGCCAACTGGTGACTATATTTACCCGCCGCGTTTAAAAATAGTCAGAAGCGGAAGGGTTCAGGAAAAGCTCGAAAACTCATATTTCCCGTGGAGATAGAGAAAAGTGGTCTGAGACAAAGTTGTAGGCCAGGAAATTTCCTATAAGAATGACCTATCGAGGAAATTTTCTTGCCCATGGGGAATCCTGCAGATAAGGATTTATGCAAATTGACTATTTTTACCCCGGTCTCCCCTATATTCCCTTCGCCATTCTTTGGTGTTCTTTTGATACGCGGTAATGTCGTGTGGCGAGAACAAAGAAGAGGCATATCTATTGCAAAATTTATTGAGACGCGATGCCCCAAAGTACTTCCTCCTATTGATTCTAATGATTCCAACTCATTATGTATACATTGTGGCAAGTCCACAACCAATCTGTATAATGCGATGGTGGATACTCAAGAGGAGAACTTGGGGCACATTGGAGGGTTCCCATTGTGCTACTTCTTGCTCATTTTATTTTATTTATTTTTATTTTTTGGATCAGAAGAGATGGGGAAATGCTCACGATTTCCAGGCATGACCATTTCATACGATTCCCTCTTTCGCGAATGGAGGTTTTGGGAGGCTTTTTTCGCCCATTCGCTTTGCCCCTTTGGATGACCGTACAAAAATCTCCGCGTCTATGGGCCACGTTTTTGGCTGAAAAATTCACTTATCATCGGACTCAGGTCCGCGTATGCCCATGCATTATTTATGTATTGTTCTTCAAAAACAATTTTATATGTCAGACCAGGCGAGGCGAGCCTTACATAGTTGCGCTGGCTCACAGGGGTCGATTGGCATCTCATCTGCATGCTATTCACGTCGCCCAACTCACGGGGAGATTGACTATAACGTACATATTTGCTTATTTAATGCCTCAAAGAAGTCTGACTGTATTCCACCAAGGTATTCTCACTGCCAACAAGCGTTTGTCCCGTTCAAGAAGGTCTTCTTCTACACAGCAAGAAAAGCTTTTTCATCATTTTTTTTTCTTTTCAACTTCTTCCTCAAATTTCTCAATAGAACCTCAACTCTTTGGAATACGTAAAGAGGCTGACGAAGCTTCAAACATGTTCTGCACATGGCTTTTTGATTTTAATCACAAAATAATGCACATCTCTTCAGCAGTTGGATGGTATAACAATGTTTAGGAGCAATTTGCCACTTGAGCATTTTCAAATTAACCAACGACGTCTTCTCAAAGTTCTTCGTCTTCATCGCAATTTCTTAAATTAATTTTTTTTCATTCATTTTATTTCGTTTTGGAAGAGAAGGAAAATTTGGGCAATGAACAGACGATGAAGTAGGAAATTCCCTCCTTCTGCTGAGCGTCAAAAGAATAAAAAGACATTTAAGGACAATAAAAGTCTTCTTTAAGGACAATTCCTTTTGCCTTTCAGGGCTTACGGAAAATGAAATTTCGTCCTTAGTTCATTCCTTGAAAAAGCTCATAAAACTTTCTCAAAAGCTTAAAAGAAAATCTAAATTCAAATATTTCTTAGAGCTCTATAAGATCGTACAAAGGAATTAATTCAAAAGAAAGTTTGTTAATAAATTATTCTTATTACAAATCATCGCCATTTGTCAGATTAGAATTTATAATACAAGAAAAGAGTTAAATGAGCTCTGCTTATGATACAATGTTGCAAACGTTGCAAACTAACTTTTAAAGTAAAATATTGGATGAAGTAAAATTGAAATAAATCTAAAGAATAAATTGTCCTTGAAATTGATTTAAATGGAATAATCTTCCTGAGACATCTGATATATTTATGAAGTCAATAAATATACCTATATGAGTGTAATACAAAGTTGCACAAGATTCCTCCAGAGAGATAAAAGAAAACCAAGAAGAGAACTCTGCAATCAGCTACTTTACCTTCTTGGGGAAATTTTATAATTGCATGGAACTAACTTAAGTCAGAGAGTTAATCTCGTCATTGTACGACCTTTTCTGGAGAAATCTTTCTCTCTCGTGGGTAATGAGAAATGAAATACAACCCTCTCTATGATTTTCCAGAAGATGATGAGAGGAAGGTATACAAGGTTTTTAAAGAAAAAATCATAAAACAGTACTGTTACACCGCGAGTTCTGCCATATTTTCTTTAATCTTGTTCACTGTTAAAAATACTTCAGCTTTTTTAACTGAAAATTTCGGTCTCGATCTTCCACTGTTTTACTTTGGTCAAAAATTTGGTTTTTCTGACCATTTTTTTTGGTCAATATTTGACCATTTTTTTTTCATCGAGAGTATTTTGACTAATTTATTTGGTCGAAGATATTTAACCATTTTTTTCATCGATTTTGACCAATTCATATGGTTAAAACACTCACGCAAAAGGCTTTAACTGAATTATTTTGTCAATTTAATTGAAGTTCATCGGTCGTTTTGACCAATTCAAATAGTTAAAACACTCCGGCTAGGTGATTTAACTGAATTATTTAGTCAATTTCACTGAAATAGTTCGGTCATTTCGACCATTTAAAATGGTTGAAGCGGTCCTGCAATGTCACTTAACTGAATTATTCAGTCAATTTTACTAAAGCATTTCGGTCGTTTCGACGAAATAAAATGGTGGAAGAGCTTCGCAGAATGAAATTTCACTAATTCATTGCGTACTTCAGTTTTTTTGACAAATTAATATAGTGGAAGATCAGGACTGAATTATTTGGTCTCGGTCTTCCACTGCAGTACTTCAGTTTTTTTGACAAATTAATACAGTGGAAGATCAGGACTGAATTATTTGGTCTCGGTCTTCCACTGTAGTACTTCAGTTTTTTTGACAAATTAATACAGTGGAAGATCAGGACTGAATTATTTGGTCTCGGTCTTCCACTG
>NC_074708.1:28747648-28785096 GCF_024334085.1 Lutzomyia longipalpis
ATCTTGTTATATCTATGAGCAAGACGATCTAATTAGACAAGCTGTGTTAATAGCAAGAAAAAATACACAATTATTTGTACAATGTGGTATATAACACAATGTGTGCGCAATCTCATAATTAGCTCATCACACACGCACTTGGTGAAAAATGTGCATACCGCGTCAAGCATGGCGAAGAAGAGATTGCTGGAACATTTGTTAGGGATATTAGAACATTAATTTGATATCTTGAATAAATAACACGTTTGCCCTAATTTTTTATTTATTACCCAACTCTTATTCTAACTTCTTTTGAGTCTATTTAGGTGGAATTTCAAGGAGATAAATGTTGGGGCAGGGGGTAACCGACTATGCTTAGAATGTACCACGAGACTGCACCGCGAGTGGCAAGAGTGGCAAGAGTGGCAATGAAAAAGTGGCAGGAAGTGCACCGCGAGTGGCAAGAGTCGGATACCCCCTGTGTTGGGGAAAACATCTCAAGAGTTACAAGAGATTAAAATTCAAACTCACAACTTAACATACATTCAATATTTTGGTTCAGTTTTCCCCTCTTTTTGCATTCACAACTTCTGCAATCTAATGCTTCTTCAAATTAAGATCACTTGTCCGATAAAACCGTTTCCAACTCCCCGAACAAAAACATACTTGCCCAATAATAAAAATCTCTCCGTCTTAGATTCCTCACACACGTTAGACGAAGATTAACTTTGGAATATTAGAAATTTAATATAACTTGGCCACCACATGGCAGAGGTAGAAAAGTATGATTAGTTGCTTCGACCTCTTGAAGAGATTCTTCTTCTGACTGTTCTTGCACCTAATTTCGAGGTGAAAATTGCATGATGTTTTAGCTTTCCTTATTTTCTCACCTCGAGACAAAATAGATATCCTCCCTGTCATCATTTACTACAAATCTGCCCATCAAAAACATTTTTTTTTCTTTGAGAATCCACTTCTTTGCTCTTCGTCTAACCATTGAGTCTACTGCTGCGTGTAGGGGCAACAGTGAAAAGGGTGCAAACCACCTGTTCGGTGTTTTGTTCCCATTCCTTCAAAAACGTTCAACACACGAAAGACTCCCTCAAATGTTCCCTCTGAAGAGCTAAAATAATTTCAACTGATTTATTTCTCCCACGGTTCAGTGCTATTGTGGAAATAGAATAAAAGAGGCGCAAAAAAAACGAAAAATAGGTGGAAGAGAAAAAGAACAGACAGAGAAGCTTCAATTTGTTGAAACACCGCATTGTGTATTCGTCACTTATTTTAGCAATTGCTTGGCGGAATTGAAAAAAAAATACAGCCACATGCTACCCCCCTTCCCGAAATGATTCTCAATGAGATATACTTTTAGAATCAAATACAATTTTCCTGTGATTTCACCATTAAGCGAAATACCGCACATTATTAAAGTTCCATTAGAGAGAATAAATGGATTTATATGGGTTTTGGGATTTGATTTTTTCTCCATCTTCTTCTACAATAAATATTTCACAGCTATTGTTATCAATTGAAATGGATTTGTTATTTCGATATAATTTTAATATTATCGATAGAACTTAATAATACAATTTAACAATATGTAATAAAATACCTTAAAAATTTTAAAACGGAATTTGAATTAATAAAAAAATGTGAAATGTTAAAATAAACGTTTAACGTTAGAAGAAAAAACGTCAAAATATAGAAAATAAACGTTAAATAAAAATGCTAGAAATGATTGTTAAACGTTGGCAAAGGATTTTCAAACGTCAAGAAAGAAACATCATAAAAAAACTTTCAGATAAATGACAAATTCAATGATCAAATCAAACGTCAAAAGAAAACGTTAAAAAATTATTGAATTTTGAATTGAATAGCAAAGGAATTTTAAACTTAATCGTCAGAAAAAAAACGTCGAAAATAAATTCTAGAAAACAAAAAATGAAGCTATATATGTATGTATATAAAACAAATATCAAACGTTAGACAAAGTAATGTCGAACATTGGAAAGAATCGTCTAATGATAGATAAGAAACGTCAAACGTTAAAAAAGGAATGTCAAAAAATGCATAGAAAATTGTCAAAAGCTTTCCATTTGAATCTAATAGCTTGAAGAAAAAAATCGTCATTAAAATCATTTTAAAATTTGACTCGTAACTTATTCTTTTTAATTCATTTTTAGCGTGCTAGATTTTTTAAAGCACCTCCTAGTTAGAATATAATTCTTGATGCTCTTTTGCAATAACATCAAATTACTCTGATCATTTTTAATTTGTATTTTTATTTACTCAATTTATTTCTTTTGATCTTAAAAAAAATACCTACACCTTTCTTCAATTCCGTATGAGAAGCGAAAGAAATCAATTTAAGAATCCCACTGATTGTGAGCTTTCCAGCCTTAATCCTTTACTTTTTGTTGATTTTCTTCTATCTCTCAGAAATAATTGTCTCTTCTGATGTAACTCTATGAAATTTCTATGAACCATTCGTTGCTTTAAGTGTACAGAACATTCACAAAAGTACCATCTTGCTAGCCTATAAATTATAAGCACGTGCATTAACTGATTATTTTTTATTCTTACAAATTTTCAAACGCAGATAAAAAGATTCAGAAGAGATTTTAATTGAATTAAATGCGCATATTTGTTATCACACGGCAGCGGTAGTTGAATTCATTAGCTAGCCAATTGTTCATTGATGAGCCATTGATGAGTAAGTACATAGGGGAGACTGGGGTGAAATTAAGCTTATTTAATAAAAATTAACCAACAAATAACCCATTTTCCCCCCAAAATCATAAAGATGTGGAACACGCAGATCTTTCGGGATTAATTGAAGCATATTGTGAAATTCCTCACTGTTGATTCTTCAAATTGCTCAAGACGCCTTTTTTGTTGACTCTCTGCTGTATGTCATTTTAATATTTTTGCCGCGAAAATGCGAGACAAAGGCATTTTTACTTGGTTATATTTTTTTTCTACGCTCCACGAAATAAAAAAAAAATCCGTCACCACTACAATAGGTTGGTATGTAAATTATTTTCAGTGGTATATATATGTTTGAAATACCATATATATGTATGTAATAAAACTTTTGGACGTCGGACTAAAACTCATGGTCGGGCGATTTTCAATTGACGAGATGTTGCGAATGAAAAACTGTTCAATGTGTAAATAACTGTTGTTGGTTTTTTTGAATGATCTGCGCGGGGACACTTTTCGCTCTCTTATGCTACGGGGCGGGGAATTTAAATTGAAATTGAAACTATATGTATGTGGGGAAGGGAGAACGGGGGTGGTGTGAAGAAAAAATAGCCCACAATCTTCCTCGCACGCAGTGTGGTGCAAAGTACGCGATATAATTTGCTGCGGGAGGAAGACAATGAGGGCGCGCATAAGAATTAAATGTTGGCGTGCTGGCATAAAGAGTTAAAATAAATCAGACAGAACTGATACAATACACTGTGGCGATACAGTGTGTTAATAAATTAAATATTAAATCGCCTCTTTTAGTTCACACTCACGGCGCAAAGGTAAATGGCTATAACCTTGAAGAAAATATTAAATTGTGTACAGCAGAGGAATCTTCTCTGGCTATTTTTTTCTTTCCTCTCTCTCACATGGTTTATTGCCCACCTTTTTTTTAAACCATTGCATACTTCATAATGTTTTGTGTGATGATGCTGTTCCCGTTTTGGAGGTGTATACTACGCACTGAAATTTTTAAGTGACCAAGAAAATGAGGGAGTGCCAAAGAAATGCGCAAAATATACACCACAAGTGCAAAAATATTTCCATCTCTTTGCCGATGGCATTAATACTGATATATTGAGACAATGTGCGATACTTTCGTGCCTTTTGAGCATGCTGCTGACCAAAAGAACGGGGGCGATATTGCCACAATATTGACACGATGAGGAAAAACGACTCACAAATTCCACAGTGTGAGCTTTTAAATTAAATAATCCGCCAAAGAAATAAAATAAGAAAATAAAACTCCTCAAATCGGATTATGCAAAAATGAATTTGGATTTGGTTTAAAGTGCAAAATTACTGTAAAAATCAGATTTTTAATGGTCAGCCGAAGTAATGGCAATTGGAATTATAATATCCAATCTAATGATGATTATTGTGAGAAAGCCACTCAAGCATAAAATGTCTTGTAGGAAAAAAAATTCTTTTGCAAAGTCATGATCAAAAATCGCCTTACTAGAACAAATTTCCCGAAAGAATAAATTAAGAATTTTTGTTTCATGAACAGGGTGAATAGGATTGTCTTTTAGGAGTATAAAATGTCAAGGAAATGCAACTAAGTCTCTCAAAAAAAATTACAAAGGAAACAGAGAATAGTATCTATTTTCATTTGAAATTTCCATCAATTTTCATTCTTTGCAGTTATAAAGAATTAAAAATCAATTTAGAATTTCCTTCTTTGTTAAATTTCTCCATCTCATGAAAGAATTTCCAAGAGAATTTTTACTCTCAAAAGCATAATATATCATTCATGTACATATATTTTTTCCACTAATGCTCTTTGCAATTTAGAACATAATATTGCATCCATTTGTGGTGGAATAAAAGGTAGAATAGAAAAAAATTAAATTCCCTCTGCCGTCTTTCTTGAAAATTGCACTCTTCTTTGACATCATGTGCAGCATTTTCTTGTTCGTTGATTTTATTTCTTTATTTATGAAGGTACAGCGGAAGAAAAAAAAGCCCCGAGAGTGAGATAGAAAAAGCTGAGGTATTATAAAACTGCTATTACATCTTATATACATATGCAACAATGTGTGGTTCATGTTTCCCGTGATCTTGGCATTGGCTATGCTTTTTTTTTCCTCTTTCTCAACTGCTATTGCACTTTAAACGCCATTAAAAACCACACACCACCACAGGCCATCGCGAGTCTATTGCTTCTCTGTTTTTTTTTTCTCCTATACATCGCTTTGCCCCCCTTGCTACCTGCCTCATGAGGAGATTGAAGAGACACGACTATCACCGAAATGATCATGAAGTGATCATTATCATCATCATCGACAGTGTGGGGATGTTCTCTATGCTTTAGCCCAAGACGTCGTCTTCGATGATTGCGAAAAAAAACATTCAACTTTGCGCATTCACGACGCTGATTGCTAGCTATGTTGGCCTTTTGCCATGGAAGGCGAGAGCAAGAAGATTGCGAATGAAGAAGAAGGTTCTGGCGGCTGGCTGCAGAAGGAGATGAATTGGATGAGAGGAAAATAGCATGAGGTAGATACGAAAGGTAAAAAAAAATGAATAAATAAATAAATAAAACGACCCAAAGGCACGGAGATTCATTCTTGAAAGTGCGTTCTTTCCCAAAAATGGACAAAACGAGGCTTGCGTGGCATAAGAGAGAGGAAGACGGTTGTTTTTTAAAAGGCCCACATGGAGGGTTCAGAAATTTATATTGGGCCTAATTTGTTTGCAAGATTGTTGCAAAATTGGCGTACCTGATGGTGGCTGAGGTAGAAAAAAAACTTTGTAGAATAATTCTGAAAGATATTTATTTATTTTCAAGCTTCACTGTATAGGGGAGGATTGTCTAAGATCAAGCTAATATGTTTTTCTTTTTCTTTATATTTTCTTTCTGTATGAAAAAAAAAATTTATTGACTTATGTATTGAAAAAAATGTGATGTGAAATGAGATGAGAATGAAAAAAAAAATATTAAAAAATTCTGAATGTGCTGGAAAATGTAACTAATAAAAAACAGATAAATATAAAAAATGAAAAGTTAAAAGGAAAAAAGAAAAATAACAATTAATGAATGAATTATTAAAAAGAAACATATTTTTATTGTAAAATATCTTGTGTTTTCAGCTTTTTTTATGATCAAAAGTACCTACATATTATTTTTCAGATCAATTGATCTCAGATCAGATCTTAAAAAAAAAAACTTAAAATTCAAAATTCAACAGAAAATTTAATATTCTTTCAAGGAAAGTTACAAGGAAAATGATAGAAAACAGCACTGAAATAAGACAAAACAATAATCAGGAAATTGAAACAAATAGATAAACAATTAAAAAAAAAAACAACAAAAGAATGGAAAAATGTGAAAATAAAAATAAAGAATAATCACAAGAATTAACAAAAAAAAGATTTTTTTGATTAAAGAATGTTTTCTATTCAAAAATATTTTTTACCTATCAAAAGGATTATTTTTCAAATCAATAAAGATTCTTTATCAAACTTCTATTTTTCTTTTTCATTCAATTAAATTAGACAAGAAGAAGTAGAATTTCAAATTTAAGTAATTCAACGATCTTCTCTTTAAAAGATAAAATTCAAGAAAAATTTCAACAGTAAGGAAAAATTCTTCAGTTAAGAAATTAATCAAAAACCAACAAAATCTTTCAATTTCATGGAAAATGATGAAATCAGGAAAAATTCTGGTACACCATGATGCCAACATATGGTTTTGATATAGCCAAAAACACCCTGGCATGGATTAATCTGCAATGGTGATGGGTGAGAAGAAAATGTTGAGTCACAGAGACGGTGTTGAATAATACCTGCGAGTATTTCCTCGCACACGGTGTACACTGTCGAGGTGAGGCGCACAGGTAAAGCGGGGGGAGCTCGAGCACTTCCATCTCTAACCTAGGCCTTCACAGGCACCCAACCATCAAGAGCAAAAGCAAGAAGCCATGGGCATCGAACCACAAGCAAACACACACAAGATCTGTGTGCGGCAATTTAGCTTGGTCACCAGCCCGCGTCCCACCGCGGATGGGAATGATGATGAGAATATGTAGTGTAGTGGGGAAATAAAGCTACACAACAGCACATCCGAATGTGTACAATAGCTGTACATGGTGTTCTCCGCAATCCGCAAAGCTGGGTAGCCCGACGGACTCGCCATGGCGGCCGAGGTAACGTTACATGTGTGGAACGTTTGGGTGCTGTTTGAGAGAGGTTCTCTTCGCGTACTCCACACTACACACTATATACCTCCACTACACGCAGACAGGTAAGAACCACCATAAGGCGAACGATCGTCGGCAAATCGCATTCGGGCTGTGGTACCTCTCTGCCATCGGAGCCGAGAGTTAGCTGTAAAGTGCCTCGAAACAGTGATCATGTACAGTAAGAGACGGATCGCCGTGCTGTTCACGCGTACTTTTCTCATTCCGCACGATCTCTCCTGCCTCACATAATATTGAAACAAATTTTTTTTTGTGTGTGGACTTTAACGGTAGATGGATACTCTGTGGACACCCAAAATACCCCAGAATCCCATCAGGAAATCACCTCTAAAGTGCACCAGAGGACTCAAGGACTAGGAAGTTTTTTCCTTAATTTTTCATTTGTTTATAGACACACGAAAAATGATCTTGTGAAGTGATCGTGATCGCAACATTTTGGACTTTGGATAATTTGCAAAAGCAGAAAACCCAACTTGATCTGTTTAAGAATCTCTCTCCCCAAGATTGCAGAGACTTTCTTGTATGGGAGACTATTGAAGACAAATTACAATTATTTTTCGCAGTGATCGTGGATCACAAGTGCCGGCCATGTGATCGGTGGACAATTTTTAATTTATTAAAGAAAAAAAAAAAACAGAGAAATTTGTGAAATTGCAGACAATAATTTGGGATTTTAAAGTGAAGAAGATTTAAAGAAAAGGTGAAAAAATGCCGAAAATATTCTTGATTAAGAATCGTCTACATCAGCAGCAATTGCGCTTGCTGGAAGCACAGAATCTTCTCAGTGCAAAAGATGAGGATCGTCTTGGTGGCTTGGGCCACGGATCGAGTGGTGGAGATGATGAACCCCTACCATTGGTGGCAAAGAAAAAGGATAACAAAGACTCAGGTGAGTGGTGTTTTATTGACATTCCTTTTCATTTCTTTTGCCCCTCTCAATGTGTTTGAATTAACGCGGAAAAAACGAAAGATTTCAACGCACAAAACCACGAACCTGCCACACAAAATCCCAAAAAAATCCTCAAAGAACTTGAAAATCAGTTTTCTTTCCCATCAAAATCGCAGTGAAAAGTGTGAAAAATTCTGTAAAATTGCAGAGAATAAAATAATTTAAATGTTAGTAGAGAAAAAAATAAAATCAAGAGTCGAGAAGACCTTAAGAATCCACTAAGAATCTAGCGCAGTTAGAATTTGCATATTTCTCTCACAGTGACTTTTCTTGAACTCCTTCACATTGCGCTGAGCACTAATTTCAGCTAACATACAACAACCATGTGGTTCAATAATATAAATCACACCGCTGTAAATTAGATCATTTTTAATTTTGTATTACTGCAAACCGCCTTTTAATTTTCAAACAACGCCAAGATGCGGAGCACAAAAAAAAACAGCGAGAGATCAATCGGCAAATGGGATTGACACCTGTTTTGCGATAAATTCAAGGTGAATTTGAATTAAGAACAAAAAAATATAAATCAATATCGGTGGAATTTCAAATTACTAAAGCAGTTAAAGTGATTGCGCAATGGTGCAACCAATGCAGGCACGCGCGTGTCTTGCAAAATTTCAATGCAAACTTTCTGCCAAAAATTCTTGGAATAATTAATTTCTCTCCGGTAAACTTAGAAGAGAATCTCATAATGATGACTCTCAGAATTTGTAGTTTCGCTACAATTTCTTTCGTGCAGAAAAAAATAGAAATAGAAAAAAATACTCAGATTATTTCAGAGAAATAATTTTTGCATTAAACTCTGAGCTTTTTTTCACACCATGTGGACGTGCACACGTTATCCCTCAACGTTATTTTCATGAACGTATTAAATTGTTTATAAATGTAAAATGGTTTTAGATTTAAAAATACAATGCACACACATTTATAGCTTTTATATCTCATTAAGCAATTAATCTTGACACAATTAACTGTTGTCAGTTGACAGTGAAGTTCACTGCTTGTTAACTTGAATATTAGAGGTGCTTTTTTGTACTTTATGTGCTTTGGCGTTTTATACATAAAATGAGAAATAATGTAGGTATATAGAAAAAATCACTCGCTCTCGGTCTACTAGCAATTCAAGTTCAACAAGTTGCACATTATGTTAATGGGGGGAATATAAAGTAACGACGCTGACGATGAGAAGAAAGAAAATGCAGTTGAGGTAAAAATCAACGGGGGCGCGGGGGGAAAGGTGCATCGAAGGTGGTGGCAGAAAAAAAACCTCCAGAAGAAGAAAAAACGACGACTGATAGAGAGGAGGAAATTTTGCAAATTGCAAAAAAACACCCTCGAGGGTCTCGAAATGCTAGATAATCACAGAAATGGGGGAAGATAGAGCATCCCACGAACACATTTAATTTGCCCTTAGAGAGGACAGATCAGTGCGGAAAATTGTTGAGCAATGTCAATATTTCTGTTGAAGGGAATTTCTTTTTATGGGAAATGTTTTAAGATTTGTTTTTCAAAAGAAATTATATTTTTGACTTGAATTGATTCGATTGATTTTCATTCATAAATAAATATTTCAATTTTGAGGTATTTATTTTTCTTAAAAAATTGCATAAAAAATTCAATTAAGAACAATTAAAACACTTAAAATGGTATTAATAAAATAAATAAATGAAATTTTAAAGAATATTCAAAGAAAAATCAGCGTGTGCTCTAACATTTCCTCCACTGTACTGTACCCCTACACATTGTTAAAAAAAACTAACTAAAAGCGAGATGAGGATGGTGAAAAGACGTTTAAAATTGAAGGTATATGGGAGAGATCCCACCTTCATTCTCTTCTCAATCTGCCCTTGACGTAAAAATCCTGGTGCGTACAAATTGTGCAGGTAGATGATCCCTTTGTCTGATGCACCTTCGCTTTGGGCTATTGAACGGCATTATAAATTGGAGAATATTGCCTCATCTTTTTTTTCGGGGAGATTCTTCGCAGCATTCACATTGTGGCAAAATTTTCTCTCTCTAACAATGGACCCTTCTGTATTCGAGAGAAGATCCCTTCAAGCCACCAAAATCTCAAACCAAGAGTTTATATTCTTTTGCTTGTTTTCTTCTTGTTGGATTTCTTGATAGTTCAAAGTTTGTGGCTTTCGCAGAAGGGCTCTCAATCATCCAGCAAGACTTGATCCCCCTTGGGCAGTTGTGGATCTAAATTGAGGAAGCATTAAGAAAATCTTTTCCACCTCAATTTGGGAATAATGAAAAATTATCCTAAAGATGAGAATATTTTTTTTTTAGAAGGGTTATACGGGAGTTCATTAAAATTATTATTTTACGGGAAATTTATCAGATTAAGAAATTCTCTTTGAAGATTCAGTGCAAGAAAATTTCAAAATTAAATTATTGTTAATTTTAATTAATTCTTCAAACCAAACGGATGTAAAAGAATTTCTCAAAAGAAATTTAATAAAAAGCTCAACAAAGAAGCAAAGTTTAGCAACTTTTTTTTATACCTACTACATGTTAGAAGAATAAACCGCTCAATTGATGCTGACTTTTGGGAAAAACCTCATTTAACGAATTAATCCCCCCAAATGTAAAGAAAAACTATTTCAGCATTGTTTGAAAAAGCATTAAAACCCATAAAAACAAACCCAATGCGTCACATAATGTTCCGTTAAAGTATCTTCGCTTAATTGTTTTTGGTAAAAGAGCCAAAGAAAACAAGATAATTTCGCAGAATGAATCATGTTTCGAGCAATTTGATTTTAACAATTCACCTGAAGAATGACAAAAAAAAAGTTCTTAGTGGCACTTAGAACAAAAAGGTCATTTTCTCGAGTAGAACTAGCATAAGTCTAGCATAGAAGATGAGGGGGCACGAAAAAAATTGCCACACAATTGAACATTACGCACAGAGAGAGAACAAAAACAATGGAAATAATAAAAATCAGTAATAGTGGATGGAAGAAAAAAAAAGAGAAATTATGTAATGAAAAATTATGCAGGTAAAAGAGCTTGAAAGTTGATGAGAAAATGTTTTGTAAATTATTTACAGCGTTGGTGATGTTTTTTATTTTACTTTAATTTTAAATTCACTTTTTTTCCTCACCTCGCTTGGTTGTTCGAACATGTGCTGCAACTTCCGACTCAATTAAATCAATCCCCATATATACAGTGAAGGAGATGAAGGAGTCTCTCGCAGTTGTTGAGAGACCTTAATTTTGCATTGGAGCATTTTTCAGTTAAATCGACGACATATTGTCGCAATCGCGCCGTAATGAGCAAATCACGCTAACCCTGACCCAAAACTGAATGCGACGGCGCTATTGGAATGGTGTAGTCGTAGTAGAAAATCGGTGCCAAGACCAAGGCTATACCGAACATAAGCCAATGGAAGTGGGAATAAACATAATATCTCACTATATATACCATATACTATATTTTTCTCCCTACCCTCAATATATTATATTGTATTTGTACATGTAATTAATTTCACGGCATACAGCAAAAGAATTTATCCCATTTAGTCGACATGAGACTTTATATTATGTACATAGTTGCAACTTGCAAGAGGTGAGCAATGTGACAAATTCATCACTCAATTGTGAATTCAGGAATTGTGTTATTTGCACAATGTGGTGCAATTTGCTGGTCACAATATGCAGATTTTAACGATTTTAACGGATTTAATTTGTGAAAATTGCATTGGAATCATTGGAATGTGAGAAGAGAAAAAAAAAGATGCATTTTCTTTAAGAAAAATGTTCAAAGATTTTTAGTTAAATTGTAGAAATGAAAATTCTTTTAACATTACAATCATATTTTTTATGTCTTGGAAGTCATTTTGTTAAGCTTGATAAATTATTTTAAAATTTTCATCTCAAACTGATCAAAAGGAAATTCTTTATTAATAAACAATAATTTCTTTAATTTAAATCTTTTTTTTTAATTAAGAAGTTTCTTATATTTTCCTTTTTTAATTCCAAGGCTTTATGAAATCTTTTTTGTCGATCCTAAAGACTGCCAAGAAAATCTTTAAAAAGAAAATTAATAAAATTTTCTCATAGAAGAATTCAAGATTTCTTTATTTTGGAAAAAAAATCCATAAAAAAATATTTTTAAAAAAATTAAGAGAATAAATTTTGCATTTTACTTTGCTCATTCATGTTTAATAACCTTTTAATATAAATTGAAATATTAAATATAAAAAAAAAACTTAGAAATTATCCATTTTGGAAATAAGATCTTAAAGAAAATAACCTATAATTACCAAACTAAACCGCTCATATTGAATTCCAAACACAGATGGCTCCACTGCTAAAGCATTTTAATTAAAAAAGCCCTCTTGCGTAGCATTTTACACTTGCCCAATGCACGTACCTGTATGTATATGACTAACCCATAAGGAAAAACTAAAATGCAGCGAAGAAAATTTTAATGAGTTTCTCCGATGACACAGACTTTGTGTGCACACCTCAAATGTCCATTGCACTCTTATATATGCATTTTAAGTAGGTACCTTATATGAACTACAAAATGTATGGAGCTCTCATGGATGATGAATACGTTTGCTGGCGTTGCTCTTAAGGTGCAAAATACCATTAACAAATACACATGAGAGTGAATGAGGTTCGCTCCCTTCGTTCCTGTCATTGCTTTATGTCCACATAATATACATAATAATATGTAAAAATTTCATAATATACTGCCGAAGAAGTTTGAGACGTATACTACATAGTAGTATATCAAGAGGTGACCGATGGGACCACGAAGACAAATAATTACGAGCGAATTGCGTTAATTAACAATGGAATGTCAATTATTGGTCAACGAGACGACATCACATTAAAATTGTTGTGTGAAACCACATCAAACAAAGTGCATGGGGAGATGCGATGGTCGTAATGTTGAGTAAATTGACAAATAAATCAATGAATTCCACAATATTGCTTATTTTCTTACAAAATAGGCTGCATTTTACATTCAACAACAAAAAAACCCACGCTCTTGAACTGAATTTTTAAGTTACAAGAAACTCCCATTTTTTTTTAAACACATCCTGTATCGAATTTTTTGAGGATTTAAAAGAAGAATAAAAAGAAAACAAACCCTCAAGCGAAGGGGAGTGAAGAAGAGACATAAAATGAAATTTAATCAATGAATGACATCTTCAAAATCAGAGAGGAAATTTAAAAGTAAAAATTGAGATCTTTATACTGTTGGAAGTGCACCACCCATAAAAAAAATCACCTGAACCATTCAGTGTCAGGTTCAAGATGGCAAGAAAAGGTCTCTCTGCGCGTTTTTTTGCCTTCTTTTTCTCCACACCACACACACCTTAAAAAAAATTCCAAACGATCTTGAGAAAATGCCTCAATAGACGCGTTTTTCCCAGACGCTGTATTGTTTTTGTTGGTCATGGAGTTTAGAATTTTTTTTTCCCTTTGATAGACATTTTAATTAAAAGTGCAAATTTTTTGAGGAAGTGAATAAAACAAAAATTATGAAACATTATAAAAGCACGCAAAGATCGGTTTAATTGAAACTTGACTTTGAATATTGAACTTTAATTCAACGGCGGAACCGTTAGAATATATTTCTTATGTATTTTTGAACAAAGTGTTGTTTATTTGTATTTTTTTTTAAACATTTTTTATGGTTTTTAAAAGAATTGAAAAAGTGGCAAGATTTTTTTTTATGAAGTACTGTTTCAAAATTATTGAAAATTCAGTTAAATATTATTGATGTTTACATGTGACATCTGTCAATTATGACGTTAGGTTTTTAAAAATTAGACAGCTTTTTTACCTTAATTGTCATAAAGTTTTTAAGGAAAATTAAATGTTAAGTGCTTAAAAATGATACAAAAACGTTCTCTAAAAAAGATTTATTTTGACAAAATAAAAAAATCTAGCAAATTACCTTCGGAAAATAAAATTGCTTTTAATATTTGTTTAAAAGGAAAACGTCACATAAACGTTAACTTGATGACGTAACCTTTTTGACATTTATGTAATCATGTCATTTTTACTAAATTGTTAATTTAAAAAAAATCAAATAAAAAAATATCGAATTAACAATCAAACGGTTTGTGGTCATCTCCGCATCTCTTACAATGTGCAATTAATTTTCCTCTCTCTCTAGAAATCTCCAATCTGAATGCATTGAAAAACGAATAATTTATCACTAAATCAATGACATAGTCGTCGAATTAATTAATTCTACAAATGATATGAGATTATTAATGAAAAAAGCCTTCTAAAAGCATTACCTGTGCGCTGTAAGCTATGTGTAAAGCGCTACAGGTGAACTGTGTGTGAATTCTTTTATATATAATCTCATGCTAAAAGCCACAATATGTTTAAAGGTGGTTGTACACAATAAAAGGTAATAAATATTGAAAGGAAGCTCTTTTAAATTTAGGTCTTCTAAACACAAATCTTGGGCAATTTCACGTGTTTACATCGACAATGGGCAATTTCTCCATAACTCTGTGCATTCCCATCTGTATGTGCAATTAATAACATATGCAGAGACAAATTGATTTTCCTCTTTGGTATGCATGCAACAAGAGATTGTGAGCATAGAAGAGAGATGGTGAGGAGAGAGATATTCAATCAATAATGAAGATGTGTGTATTTTTCATTAAGGTATTATGTCACAGAAAAATTTATTGTGCGATATTCCGCGTTTTAAAACATTCCTTTGCCATCAGCAACGATGTAGGTCATTAAAGTCTCGGGCATTGTGTGTTTGGTGGGACGAGACGGGTGGTGTGGTGTATGATAAACCTACATATTGGATGAGGTTTAACACTCAGCAATTCAAATAAGTTGTCGGTTTTTTTTTTATTTAATTTTATTTTAAAAGTAATAATAGTACAAGTAAGGGTGTTTCGCAATTGCCAATAACAATTAAACTTAAACACTTTGGGGCACCACATACAACACACAAATTACAATGGGGAGTCAATCATGCCAATTCATTTACCTACAATCTAACACACGAGGCTTTTAAATCAAATCCAATGCGGCATGTGGAATTAAGTCATCAAAAGGTTGATGGAAAAGGTGCAATTTGAAAGCCAAATCAATGCGGACATTCCAAAAAAAAAAATTAAGTAAATAAACGTGCCTGCGTAGCTTAGAAAAGCTCACGAATGAATTGTTGATTTACTTGCAAAATTTAATTCTTGGTATATGCGTAAGAATTCTTTGAAAATTCTTTATAAGAAACATCGATGGAAGAGCTTCTTTTCTGTTTTGAATTTTTCAAAGCATGGTCACGGAAAAAATTATACCCAGAGTAATGAAGAAGAAGGAGGAAAAAAAATGAGGGAGAAGCCCCCCCGAATATATAATTATGTAACGAAACATGCAAATTGAGCGTTGTACATGAGCACAACAATGAGCTGCCAATTTAGCGACGGTGGTTTGTCTTTAAAAATCAAATTTATGCAAATTGGCAATTTGGCTATGCCCACCCGAATGGTGTGGTGAAGAAGAAATGATTGAAAAATTCTCAATCGGACAATTGAACGCGAGCAACGGTGAAAAAAGTGTAACCTTCACGAGTTTTCAAAGTTCAATTAAATGATTCAAGGTTGAGACGCAACGAAAATACAGTGTACGCTTTATCGCGTGAGGTGTGTTCTCTCACTCTGCCGGCATATGCAAACGATGTTGCTTGTAAGTTTGAAGCTTTTTTTTTCGGGCTCGCATTGTTTGCAAAAAAACCCACTCATTTCTTTTATGAAATAATTCCACGATGTGTGATGTTGATGATGAGACTTTTGCGAAATGAATGTCTTAATGAGCGGTGTGGTATCTTCTAGAATTTTCTTTATTTTTATTAATTATTTATCTTCTTTTTTTGGACCTGATGAAGAAGCTCAGAGAAGTCGAAAGGTTAGAAAATTTAAAATATAACGACACTTTGAATTTATCAACCAATCAGAGCTCTTCTTTGGAACCTAGGTTCTTCTTCTTATTCATTTAAACTTTTTTTACATAAATAAATTGTTTATGGAATTTTTATTATGTTTTGCTCTAGGATTGAACTTTGATGCAAAGTTAAGTTAAACAGAAAGTTTCTTTTTTTTTAATTCTTTTACTCTGAAAATTGCAAGAAAAAAGTAAAAATTGAACTACATAAAACGAATAAATCATCTTCCAAAAATCAATCAGTTGTGTCTGAATGTCACGTGACATGTCTTAGAGCTAGTTATAGCAAAAATCCCAGGAATAGTCGAATAACGTGTGAAAATACGTAAAAAATTAACGCAATAACTTTCAATTTTTAGTCCTTTTCAGATTTATCTTAATCTGTTCAGTTTTATACACCCAAATAGTTGAAAAGCAACAATAAATTCAAAGTTAAATTAATAACTAATGTCCCATTACACCCTGTGACATGCAAGGTGACATTCCTTGCAAAAAAAACGAGCCACCTCCACTTTTCCATTTGGAGCAAATGACGTCAAGTATTTCAAACGGAAGAATTTGAGCATCTTATTGTTCCCTCACGATGCCTAAAGAGAACAAAAGAAGTTGATTCTTACGAGATATAATTGCTTAGACTCTTATAACCACTTAAATTGTCAGAAATAGACAAATTAGAGAGACATTTTTTTGCCTTTACAACTGAAAATTCCCAAATCTCAGCTCTTCGATTCACTCCAACATGCTATTTTTTTCGGGATACTCATTTCCTAATTAATGGACACTATGGCGTGTTTATGACTATACACGCTACTTCTTGAGTTTTTTCTGCACCTCTATTTTCTAGCTAAAAAGATACTTTTTTTCGTGTTCTTTTTATTTAAAAATATGGCTTAGAGAAAAAACGTCCCAAGACATATAACGGGAAGATATATTTTTGCAAATGAAGCATCTCCATTGACCTTAGGATAAGGTTAATAATCTCATTTAAAATTTTATACAAAAGTAACATGTGAGGGGTATTAAAAATTTTCCACAAGCTTTAGTAGACCTTTTTGTATGATGTCTGCTGTAGACATTTCCCAACATAGGTTAATGTTTTGTTATATGAGAATTTCTTCATAGGGAAATAGAACAGTTCAAAGAGAGGAGATTTATAATATATTAAAGAGAATTTAATTGTCTTTTAATTGTCACAAAACAATTGAGATTCTTATTGTTAATGCTTTTGTGTTTTTCATTAAGGAAATTGGGGGTATTTCTTTGAGATTCCCTTCCTTAAGGCGGGTATTGGGAATTCTCATTAGAAAGCCCAAAAGAACCCATTAGAACCTCCCACAATTCTTCATGAAAAATATCGTTAAATACCTTAATTGCATTATTTTGTACGTGGAAATGTGTTTATGGGTTTGCAAGACATTTTTCAATGAAATATTCCGGAGTTTATTCACCTAGTTTTAATTATTCTTAGTTAGCTTACAGTTCACAGATAGCACAAATACCTGCAGTGATTTATATTCCAATATATTCAAAAGCTCAATGGGAATATAAATAAAGTGAAATATTGTAGGTGGAAGAAAAGTGAGACCTCAGAAAATTGATTTATCCGCGGAAGTTCCAATAAAAAACAAACACTTTTCATCAATTTCTCACTCACGAGAGATTTCTTATCTTGAGCGCAATTAATTGAAAAAATATTTCCTACAAGACAAGCTAACAAAATGTTAAATAATCCTCTGGCGTGTTTATCGTGTGTGCATCGATAAAATGCAAAACGTGATGAATTCATTCCATATATGTATCGAGGGGAGAATTAGGTTCAATATATTGCGGGGACAAACGAGGTATACATACAACGTCGATAAGAAAATGGAGAGTTGAGACTTTGTTGTTCTTTTCTTCTATTTTGCAACACGAAAAAAAATTCCCTCCGCATTTTTACTATGTCAATGTGCGCTGGAGAAGCTCTCCTCGCGTGAGTTCACTCCCTAAAAAATTATTCCTAAAATGCAAAAACGATCAAAAGGAATTTGGTAGGCAAATCACATCACTGAAAATTATTCTGTTTGGCCATTTTAATAATTTACATTGCGATCGCAGAGAAAAACCCATCCATCCCTGATCTGTTTACACACAAATCGCCTATAAAGAATATTATATTCGGACGAGGAAGGATTTCATGCGCAGAAAAAAAAGAGCACGTCACACGATTTCCTAATTCTCAATTCAATTCTTGCAATAACAACCTTTTTTGCCATCACTGCTCTCGTAATCTCATGGAAAATTCTCAGTTTTGCCTTTACTTTCCAAAATGTGCTTGAGGCGGGAATTTGAATTTCTGCGCCACACACCACAGCTGATATAAGGAAAGTAATATTTGAGTGAGATTCTGGGGCAATCAATTCATTTATTTATCACGCAGCTCAACCCAGAAAAATATTCTCTCTTTCGTAACTTATCGAGAATTTTCTTTCACTCTGAATTATTCAAGTGAAAAAAAAAAAGCAAAAAAAAATCATTCTCGTGCTCCAGAAGTTTCCACCAACATATCAGAAGAATATTTTATTTATTTCAAAACGCATTTTAAAATGAAAAAATTTGCATTTTTCGCGTGGGCCTATATCTTTATTCTTCTTTTCATTTATTGCAATGAATATTAGGAGTTTTGTGGTGTTGTTTTGATATTTAATATGAACATTTTTCAGTTGATAAACATCCATAAAAATTAATTAATTGTCTTGCGGAAAAATTCAATGTGAATTTTTGTGTAAAATACAGAAAGGGGTAATTGAACTGTTGGCAATTCTTGATACATGTAATTGCAAAAAATATTAGAAGAAACATTAAAGAGGATTGGAATATTTACTTTTCTATATTATTAGAGAAAATCAGGAATTTTTCGTTTAAAAATCAGGAAATCGAAAAAAATTGTTGCAAGATTTTGACGGTTTATATTTTCAAATCGTGTTTTTCTTTATAAAAAAAGGAAACTTGATTTAAAAAAAATATTTTTAAAAAATTCATAAAGAAATTTCTGAAAAGTATTTTTTTCTTTCACGATTAAAGAAGTAATAAAACTGTCAAAACTTTGCAATATTTTTCATAAAATGGAAATAATCTTTAAACTCCCAAAAATTATAAGAAAAGATTTTTGACAGAATTCACCTCATTGTGAGAAAATTACTTTGTGGAGGCATTTTAAACTCTTAAACGATTTATTTAAATATCTTCAGAAATTTTATTATTATAAGTTTCTTTTTAAAATAAACAACTAAACCACACCGTTTGAAATATATTTCAGTCATAAACTTCAACAAGAAACCCCTAAACATCACTCTTATTGTTCATTTGAATTTATTAAATTTAATGCAAATTCTATGTTACTTTAACTACTTCTCTCCCATCGCCCCAAGCTCTCCTAGCCCTTTACGCAAATGTTGGCAGAAGCAAAAAGAAAAGAAAATAAAGAGCCTATTTAAGAAATTAATTCAAACGTCACTCATTGCGCGGTTTTGTGTGCAATTTTGTATGCAGATAAGCCAGACACGGCGTGCCCCTAATCAATTTAAGGGGAACCGGAGTTTTTTTTTTCTTCGGGGAGGAATTAAGTTTCAATATGCGGCAAAAATAACCGAAAAAGCGCAAGCAAAGGTATTAGAATTAAAATGCGCGCACCTTAATGACATTCAAACACGATCCCCTTGATTGATCGTCCGATGATCTGCACCTGTCTATGGGTTTCGCTGTCTTACCCCTTTGGGTTGCTCATTAAAAATATATAAAAATTTCGGGGATAATATTTTGGTGCAAAAGAATGGGTTGATCAGGTAGGGAAGATTTCAAAGAGAGAGAGAAAAAAAAAGTGGAGAACAGATGCACATGGCGTCACATATTGAGGCGTGATGTGCCCCAGAGGGATGGTGGGGCACAAAAGGGGTGAAACCACATATCATCCAGGCGAGAGAATTACCTGGCGGTCACAGTGCAAGAGCTAAATTTGAATTTTAGAGTGGTTCCTCTTTTTTTCTTGCTTTGCTTTGCATCCTGTAAGGTGCTAGCTTCATAGCGATTGAAACATCAAGGTGCAAGGAAGGGAAGGATTTGAATTTTTCGGCTACGTGAGACTTGCGTGTCCATGCGCTTTTCTCCCCAGAAGCCATGCAGCGTGCAAGAAGCACATAACAAGAGGAATTTTTCCCCGAGGGGCATTTCATCCCTATTACAGTGCGAATTGTGTGCATATTATAATGGTGCACCCATTTTTGCATGCCTGCAGACACTTTTAGATTATTATTTTGTATTTTCAATTCATTCCCTCTATGATGTGTGGTTGTAGCCCCACAACAGTATGCTAGCATACATATATATATATATATATATAGCAATGTTAGACCCTATGTTGCTTATTATATTGCTGGCATTGCTGGTGAATCGTGAAAATGAATAATTTATGTTCTCCTGACGGTAGAACAATCATCACGTGATTGGGATTTGTTTAAGCATTGCCCGTGTCTTTTTTTACCCTTCCACCCATTGCGCAAGAATAACACAAATTCCCCATTTTATACCATCCCATCTTCCTGGGCTCTTCACCGCCTAAGCACCACTGATCGTCAGAATGCAATTGCCCCCCACATTCGTCCTCTTCTCTCTGAATAAACCATTGGGGAGAATGTTGGAGTGTTTTGTGCGCGAAAAAGAAGCCAACCCGTAGACCTCTTTTTGCTACTGATGAAAAGCCCTCCTGCCCCTTTGATCCACTTCCATCACATGGGATGTACATTTGCGCGCGAGAATGACGAAGCATATATCCGGTAGTGTTTTATTTTATATAATAATTTATAATGTAAAATGCTGTATTACGCGTACTGGACGCATATACAATTACACGCCATGGAGAGCCACTATACAGCCTGGGCTATGTAAAAAGCTCTTTCAACACAAACTCTTGGTAAATATTTTACTTGTAATTTAAATTTTGTGCCAACTCACAGAGTTAAATGTACTTTTCAGTGTGAATTGTAATTTTGCACCGCGTAGACGAGATACAATATAATCCATTAATTACATCCACGGAGGATGAGGTTTTTCCGACATTTTTTATCTCCTTTGTCCACGCGGTGAACAATCTAAATTAGGGCTGTGATGCGGTTTATGCCTCCCATGAATTGTCTCTGTTCTCTGATGGAAATTTTTTTGGTTCTATTTTGTTTAGATGAGAGTTGATTTTTTTAGATAGTTTTGTTTGTTAGTTTTATGAATTTTTGTGTGATTTGAAGTTCAAATGTTGATATTTTTAACGGGTTTCAATCCTTAAAAATCAAACGAAGACAATTTCCTTATAATTTATTTCTTAAAAAATAGATTAAACTATTAATTTAATTAAAATCATAAATTTAACCTTTAAAACTTTAGATATATGGAAATGTCTTTGAAAGTTCTTTTGAATAAAAAATTTCAAAATCGACTAATTTGAGCAATTTGAGGCAAAACAGCTGATTTAATTAAAAAATAATAATTATTATTATTCGTTTTGTAGGTAGTTTATCAATTAATAAAAAAAACGTTAATAAAACACTCAAAATGCTTTTTCAATTCGAGGCAACTTTTGAAAGAATTATTTGTTTTCTGATTTTATTTCTCATTAACGTTGTTAATTCTATTTTTTACTTTATTCTATTTATTATTTCTATTTATTAATTTTAGTTAATTCTATTGTCATAGAATGCAAACAATTCGAAAAGAATTGATATTGAAAAAATCAGTGTTTTAGACAGCTTTATTTAACTGATTTAGGACACTTTGGACTGGGTGCAAAGATTTTTCAATTTTATTCTTAAAGATTTTATTTAAGAAAAGTCATATTTTAGAAAAATATTAAAAAAAAAAAAACGTTCCATAATTTCAATAGGAAAATTAAGAAAACAAAGAAAATCTTTTATTTATCAAAATTGACAAAAGAGCTTAAAAATTATGCTTTCTGAAGCAATTTAAGGGTTTTAATAAAAAAAAATTTAAAGAAAATTGAAGATAAATCATTTTGTATTAATTTTCCTATTTCTTGTTTTTATAAAATCAGGTTTTTGCTTCAAATTAATCGGTTTTAATAAATTTTCGTTCAAAAGAATTTTTAAATGTTTTTCTTATAATTTTCATTTGACTGCATTGACAAAATTTCTTTCATTCCTTCTCACAAATTGTATATTCCTTGATTGAACCTCCGTGAAACCTCAAAAGAAGAACAATATTGCTACTAAACCAATAAAATACAGACGCATAGAAAGACAAGGAGATGTGAGGGTTTAATTGAAATTCTGACTCCGTATGGTTGAAAATTTTCTCTCTGTGAGGAATGCATGTCGTTGAATTTTACAATGTAGGTATATAATTCTTCTCTGCTTTGGCCACAAATTTTCGCGACTGATGGTCAAGTGAATAAAATACAAAAAGCAAAAAAAATGTATTGAGAAAAGTCAGGAGAATAGGATAAATTAATGTTATTTATGATGGCAAGACAGGCGGCTTTTATTGTGCGAATAATCTCCGTGAAAGAAATGAAAAATGACTCGTATCGGGTTCCCCTCATTTTTTAGCTGTGATTCTTTCTTCAAAGAATTTTAGCTGTGATTCTTTCTTCAAAGAATTAGCTGTGATTCTTTCTTCAAAGAAGCACAGCTTCTGTGTACACTCAAAAATGCAAAGTCGTCAGATCGGGCTCAAACTTGGGATGAGCACGAATTAGGGTCCCCACATTCCAAAAAACGTATGCGCCAAAAATCTTTCCGTCCGGCCGGCCGGCCGGCCGGCCGGAACCTTTTGCAGAATTACAAGAGAACGGTAATAGATAGAGACTTGCGGTCAACGGCAAAGTTCATATATCAACTGGAAGACATCCGATTATGAAGTCAAATCCCACCCCCCACCCACGCGTCCGCCATTTTGAATAACCTCAAAATTTTGTTTTCGCTATATCTCAGCCCCTGTAATAGCTAAAAATCTGAAATTTTGATATGTTGTAGGGGCCATAAAGAGCTTTCCAACGATACCTCATTTTCGAAAATCGGTCAAGCCGTTTAGTCAATATGGCCGCAACAATTTTTCATCGAAAATCGACCATAACTCGAAAACGGCTTGACCGATTTTGATCAACCCGGGGTCAAATGAAAGATATTAATGAGCCCTACAACTGCTCGGAACATTGCAAGTTCAAAAATTGACCGCAAGTGGCGCTAAAATCGAAAACAAAATTTTCGATGAGTTTTCGATGAATATCTCGAGCACCGCTTTATAGAATTGCTTCATATTTTGATATGTTATAGTTGGCTATAATATCTACCACCATGCCATAAATGAAGAAAATCTATGTAGCCGTTCCGGAGATATCGCGTTTTAAAGTTAACATGTCATATCTTGAGTTGCATAAGACCAACGCCCCGCGAAGCGGGGCGTTTTATATATACACATATAAAAGTAAAGTAAAATATATATAAATGCATATATATACACATATAAAAGTAAAGTAAAATATATATAAATGCATATATATATATATATTATATATATACATATAAAAATGAAAAGATAAATATATATAAACTGCAAAGATAAAAATTAAATATAGCATGGATGGAACAGTATAAAGCGAAAGAACGGTAAGTAAAACTTACGGGCTGTGATTCTTTCTTTGTCAGTGAAAAGTGAAATTGCCTGAAAATTGGGGATGGGCAAATTTTAAGGAAGGCTTTCTCGCGTACCGAATCACAGCCAACGCCCATGATTAAGGCATTTCACAAATTCTCTGCGCGTTGGCTGTGATTCGGTACGCGAGAAAGCCTTCCTTAAAATTTGCCCATCCCCAATTTTCAGGCAATTTCACTTTTCACTGACAAAGAAAGAATCACAGCCCGTAAGTTTTACTTACCGTTCTTTCGCTTTATACTGTTCCATCCATGCTATATTTAATTTTTATTTCTGCTTCTTTTTGCAAAATATGCTTTCAAAGAGAAATGATCTGAAAAAGAGTAGAAGTTCGAGAAGAAGAACTTTAATGATACAGTGGAAAAAGCATTGTGCGGAGAGATAGTCCAACTGTTCTTCTTCCCAATAAAGTGAATTGAAAATAAATAAAAGGTGTAGAAGGGGTTTCTTTCTATTCACGTAAAAATCGTTGGCGTCAAACTGCATTCAAGTTGATTATTTTTTTTTTTGTATTTGTATATAGCCTCCCATTTGGGATTCTTTGCCTTTTTGTTTGTGATGTTGTAGCCCCAACAAGGAGACACGCTGAGAGGGAAGAGAAGAAAATCAGAATCTGAAAACGAAGAGGGAATTTGCAATATAATAAAAGAAGTATCCACGAGATGCACGCAGAGGGAGGAGAGAATGTATGCCATAAAAAGTCGTCAGGTCAGACCATGGTCAGACTTACTATCTGTACAGCTATGCAATGTGGTTTGCCTTTTCGTTTTGTGGTGTGCGCGCGCGGCTTCTTCTGCAAAATGCGGCGGCAACAATGCAAAAATAAACAACAAATGCGCGAAAAAAGCGCGATTCCAATCCGTACGGTGTGTGTGCTTTTGTTAAGCACTCTGCTTGGCTTTTGTTACATACATACATACCTACATATGTATGTTGAGGCTTTTTCATCAAAAACCGGTTCTTCGGCGCATTTTCAAGTTCGTTTCCATCCTCGCGGTGCATTTTGCACGAATGTATAATGAGAAATAAATATTGCAACAATTGCTGTCCATACAGCCAATATAATGATTGTATGCCATTATATATAATGCGGCGTTATACCTACATTGCATTGTGAAAATGTATATATAACCAGGGACAAACAAAGCTCTTTCTCTCTTCGGGGAGGGAGAATTTTTTCAAGGAAGATGTACATTGAAAATTGTTAATTTAACAGCAAACTGAACGTTCTTGGGGCATATTTTGTCTGCTGGGTCTCCCTTTTTGGCCATATGCGTCTTCCATGTATGTATGTGCAGACCCAGAGGGAATTTGCAAACCTTTAAATGTCCAAATCATTCTGTAAAACCTCCTTCATCCCACGAGAGATTCTTGGGGAATGGTACGATGTACTAATCACGGATGGAAAGATCTCTGAGAGAGATTCAGGCAAAAATACAATTTTTTTTTAACAAATTGGCAGCAAAAGAAGTTTGCAAAAGAACTCGAGGAAAGAGAAAAAAGCGGAGCCACACGCATGATGACCAAATGCGTGACTCGCACATGATTTGCGCGCATCGGCATTTGTGGTGTGCCGTGAAAAATGACCGCCAGTCCTTTTTCCAGCCGAAAATTCGCAGTCCCATCTGCCAGGACGGTGCCCAGAAGTCCCAGCCGGAGACTCAAAGCTGCCCATAAATTGCAGTGTTTTGTCACAATGATAATGATGATGATACTTAATCGTTTGCACGTACGATACGCGCTTTAGACATACGACAATTTAGCACAAGAGACACATAAAAGACACACAAGAAAGACATTCGATTAGGCGCCCCAAAACGCAGGTGAACGCTAGGCTTACAGTTCAATTGCAACACTCTGTGTTAGAGCGAAAGAAATTAACATTTATGAGGATTTTTTGCGAGAATACAAACGAGCTTGAAAAGAAATTTCCTATTGGAATTTTGCAAAGAAGAGTCCTTTTCCAAATGCTAAAAAATTATTTAATATGAAAAATCACAGCTAAATGATAAAAGAAAAAATGTTTTTTAAATAATTTTATAGAAAAGAAAATTCCTTTTTTTCAAAAAATTATTTTCTCTGTAACAAAAAAGCTTTTTTCAACTAGAAGAGCTTTTTCTTTGTCCTTTAACTGTTCCGAATCATGCTGAGAATACGCCAATTCTACCAACATTAATGTTCTTTATATGTAAAGAACAAAGTGTTCTAATTTTTTGTGAGACTTTAATCCACAATTCGCAATGATTCGTCAAAGAATAAAAAAAATTGATTGAGAAAATGGTGCGAAAGAGGCCTGCCTCAGAGATCTCCACAGGAAGATAGCTGGATCTGTGTGGATTTATTCTTTAACCAAGATCTCAAAAGAAAAAAAGAAAATTAATAAAATCATGCCCCAAAGAAGGGTAGAGGAAGGCAGGACAACCACAAAATGAATAATTGATGTGATATTCTATGCTAATCTCGAGTAGAGACTTTACCTACATAAAAGTATCGGTCCGGTATTGATTCTTAATTCTTTTGCAAAATGTTAAGCGTCAATCACGTTCGGGGGAGAAGACAACATCAGCAACAACAACAAAAAATCAAAGCAGAGGAATGATTTTTCGCACAAAATGGATGAGAAGTCAGAAAAGGTATAAAGACGAAGAGAGACAATAAAAAGTATAAGAGAGGTAAAAAGACCCAAAGAGGAACTTCAAGGTTAGCAAAAATTTTTGCTTCAATTTCGGTTCGGTATTGTTGAGGGAGTACCTGAAGGTTAAACGCATTAATTCAGGTGTACGGAATGGGTAGCACACACGGTGTGTTGTTGTTGGTGGGAAAAAAAAGAAACATTATAAATCAGCCCATTGGGGAGATATGAAAAAAAAACGGTGTGACTCACAAAAAGGTGGCTCAATTTAATTGCGTGCACCCAACACCACGTTGAATGAAGAAAATGTTAATTGGGTGATATTTTGTTACCAATCAGCTGATTATTATTTAAAAATACAACATACAATCCTATGCTAAAGAGACATGATGATTCAATTAAATAACAGTGCGTGAAAATCCTTGAGAATTCAACCACACCGCGCGTATACTTTTGTATACATATTGCTCTCTTTTGCCCAGGAAATCCGCATTAAGGAAATGTTTTGCGTTCGCGTTCTGCGGTAAATTAAGAAATTATTATTGCTTTTCTGTGTATATGATTTATTGCTCTTTTGCTTGTGCTATATATGTAGGTATTTTTATAATTTTTTTAAATGTTTTTATGATTTTTTCTTCGTGACAAATTTCCCCAAAAAAAGCATCAACCGTGTCCATTCAGCTATACGATATTATCTCACCTCGCTAATCTAATCTTGTGGAGAACTAATCTCCCCCACCTTCCTCTAATGCAAATCGGTCAATTATTTTCCAATTATCCAACCCACGTGCCTTAAACCTGAACTTGAAAAAACCTGTGGCTTTAAGACTACCTAATAAAACTCTCGGGAGTGCATTCAGAACATTAATCAGGCAATTGCACTTGAGCCGTGCGATAAGATCAGAGCGTTAGAACGTTTAATTTAAATTATGTGGTGTTTGTTCTTCGGTAAAAAAAAAAGTATCAATTTTCATGCAAACAATCGCGCGCTTCTTCAAGGAGAATCTTTTCATTCAGTTGTTAAAAAGGAAAATTCTATGCCTTCCATTTCCGGAATTTTCCTTCAAACAAAACACTTTGAATTTGTAGAAAAAAAAGTTTTTTTTTTCTATTTCCGCAGTTTTGTTATCTTAAATCGCCTCAAAGAGAAATTAAAGCGGTGCGGAAAACTAAAACAATTAGCATAAAGAATTTATTTGGCTTTTGAGCTTTTTTTGCAAAGCTCAAAAGTCGATTTATGTGTCACATTTTGGTGTTTTTTTTCCATCCAAATACGTTTGATTAATTACACCCAATGAAGATTAATGCTTCTGAAGATTTAATCAATTAGTTTTTTTGCAGCACAACATTACGGATTAATCCTACATAATATTTCTGTATTGAATTGAAGTAGAAGACAATTTATATGCCATTCATTTTCTTTACAAAAGAACTTTTAGAAAGAAAAAGATTTAGAGGCTTTGTGGACAAAAAAAATAATTGTTTGACTTGCTTGATTAATTTTATTTAATTTATTTAATTTATTCTGATTCTTTTGTCTAGAAAAATGATTATTTTAAAGAATTATTTTTAGCTTAATTGGAAAAGGATTTCTTTTAAAATAGAATTTGAAAATAAATATCTATTGTAGACTTCAGAGCTTAAATCATATCAAGCTCCCAACTTCTTTGTAAAATAAATTCTGGTTCTGTATCAGTTAAATTGACACACTCTGTATTTAAATTAATCAAACAACTTTTTCGCTTGTTAAATCGTTTTATAATAAATCCCCCATTAAGAAGCATTTTTAATTCTTTTTCTTCCTCATGTTGTTGAGATAATATCATCTTATCAGAATAACCTTTCGCCATGTAAAGCCATCCCCCCATTGATTTAATAAAAGAAATAAGAACTAGAGTAGATGCTCTTTTCCTTCTTCTCTAATCAATTTACTTCTCTCCCCAACGCCCGCAATCAATTATGCAAATTAAACATCCCAATAAAATCTTCTCCCCATCGCGAAAATCTTTCGCAAAATATTGATCAATTCGTGATTTTTAGGAAGAAAAATCTCCGGGTGTGATCGTTTATATTGATTGCGTCTATGGGTTAATGAACTGCGCCCAAATGAATTATTCGCGCCAACATCGCGCGCGCGAAATAACTGCTATAATGATGAGAAAACCTCTAACTTTTGATTCTCAATCCGCAAAACTCGATTGCTCGTTGATAAAAAAAAACATCTAAATTTTTTCCTACATCCACTACCCGGTGTGTTTGGCAAATAAAAAATATAGAGTTTATGAAGGTTCACTCTCAAGGCTTTTCGGCCACCGGAGCGTCTCTATTTGCGAATTTATCTATATAAATGTACATAGCAATATATGTATATTTATGTATGCTTTCTGTTTCTTCTTCTGTTGGCCAACATTGCGCGGGGCAGGAAGACACGTTTGGACCACAATGCGTGCTTTATATTTCTGGATTTTTTCTCTCATCTTCTTAATTGCTAGTTTTAAAAATATTCGTGAGAAAATGATTTTTTTTCGCCAGAGAATTATTTATTTCGCTCATAGTGTTGTACATAAGCTTTAACGGAGCTTTCAGAAGATTTTGAATTTTTTTAAGAAGTTACAAAGCGATTAGGAAGACTTAGACCTTATACATTCTAGAAGAAGGGGAACCTAGTTTCAGGAACTTTGCCAGTCCATTACGTAAGATGTACTCCTTGCGACCTCTTGCACCGGTGAATGTTGTAGCCTTCGTAATGCTTTTCTTGAGAGAATCCCTCAGATTTTGGGGGATATCCTCGAGAGTAGTAATGAACGTATCATTGTCAGCGTTGTACAAAACTGGGATATTTTGATAGTTGGCATCGAAAAAATTGTAGCTCAGAGAGGAAGCTTCATGATTCAACTCCTTAGCAGTCTTCAGGGTATCTTCCAATTCAGTCTTGACAGCTTTAATTTCATCCACAGCGTGCGTGATGGAAGAAATCAATGCTTCCGAATGCTCCTGGAGGTTCTTGCTCACATCCACATTCCTTTCCGATACATACATCAACGTCCTGGCACTCACAGCTTCCTCACCGGCTCGATACATCCTTATTAGGGCTTCAATGAGCTCTCCTTTAGTCAAGTTGTCTTGCATTATATTGTCTGCAAAGTGGTTGAAGAGTTTCCCTCCATTTCCTTTCAACTCATTTGCCTCCACGAACAATTTGGCGCTTTCCGGATTCAGAGAAACTTCATTAAGGAGTAGTTCTTGCCAAGTCTTGGGGTTAGAAGAGGTTCCCGATGGGTCCTGTATTCGATTTCTCTTGGCAATGGGAGTCTCTTGCTCGTAATTTGCTGATGACATCCGTTTCTTCGGGTATTCAATAAAAGTGGAGGCAGATGATGATGTATTGGGGGCTTCTGGTGGTGTAGCAATATCTATGAGCTTCTCATTAAAGTTTTCTTTAGACATGGTGTCAGGAAAAATATTTTTAACTTGAGGAGAATAGCGTTGTTTTTCTTATAAATCCTTTGATTCAAACACTTGTCATACACTTTTAGAATATATTGGGTTGTCCCATATTTTTTTCTTTCCTTTGAAATGTGAAAAGGCTGTGTGGATGTCGAAATGACGTCCGGCCCTGAAGTTTTTTAAAAAAGAAGAAGAAGAAGAAATGTGAAAAAATCGAAAAAAGATCGTTTTTGTAAGAAATAATTACCCGTGAATTAGAGATTTGGCCAGCTTTGTATGGAAAATTGTTAGATGAGTTAAAGGAGTTTCCATTAGAAGTAAATAATCGAATCTTTTCATTACTAGGACAAAATAAAATAAGAAGTCGTTTCTGTTAAAAAACTTTTTTTTTTAGCTCACAAATCGTCAGTTATAAGATTTTAAAGGAAAATTAATTTTTCAGGGCTCAAACTAAACTAAAATAAAAAGAATATTTAGATTAACCAACAAAGCTCTCTGTCGTTATACGAGGCATTCACTGTAACCCGAAATCTTACTCTTAATCCCAATTCCACATTAATCTTCATACCAAAAATTCACCAACAAGAAAAGAATGAAAAGAACTCACAAATCAAAAGTATTTTTGGTGTCTGATTCAGAATAATACTTTTGTGTGATCTTTTTCAAAGATTTTGCTACACTTTGGCTTTTAAGATGTCTCTCAAACAAAAAAAAATCAAGAGCTTTGTTTGCAACATTTTCAGCTTAATTCCCAAGAACACTCCTCACAAAATTCATTTTAAATTAATAAGAAAAAAACAACTTTCCGTTGAACAAACTTTCTGGAGGAGCTTTTATTGCTTCATCCACATTCTTTTTAAAATAAAACTGACTCATGGCATTTTTTTCTGGATCGCGGGGTGACTGAAAACATGCCAAAAAAACGCGAGAAGAATAAATAAAAAAAATTCCATTCGGAGAAAAAGAACTTCCAAAAGTAAGAAAGTTCAGAATAAAACTTTTTGTCATTGGGCATAAAATGTAGATATTTTTATAAAAGTTGCGCTGTGAACTCTGAAATCAACTTTTTTTTGCTCATAAACTCACAAAAAATTCTTTGTGTTGATGCAACAAATGAGTTGAATTTGCGCTTTTTTGCTGATGAAAGGAATTCTTTAAAAAAAAATCATCCATCTGCTTATCAGTTGGTAAATGGGATAAAATGGAAGATTGACAGAGAAATAAATATTTTTTTAGAGATGAATTTAAAAGAAATCTTCACTCACTCTTGGCAGAAGAATAATTTACAAAAAAAAAACACCAACCACACTGAAGAACGATTAAGAAAATTCTTGTTAATTGATCACAAAAACGCGATTTAAAAAAAAGTTCTTTTAGGAAATATTTGTTACATTAATTAAAAGTTTTACGCTCTGAAGAGGTGATTTTGGGCACAATGATTGATCGCATTCGGTGATAAACCCGAAATGAATCTTTCCCCTATTGGACTAAGAAATTGATATTCCACGTTTGGCATTGATATGTGTTGTAAGATGATTTATTAGTTTCTTCTCCATGATGAGTGTGACAGAAGGAATTCAATTTAAAAGAAATATTTTCAAAGACAATCTAATAAGAACTAGAAAATAAATCAATCCATGATAAATTTAACAAAAATAAAAACAATAAAAACGTAAAAATCTGTAAAAACTTTTAAGGTTAAGATTCTTATTAGTTGCTCCTAAAGTTTCTTATAAAACAAAATATATTGGGTTGTACAATATTTATCCGGATTTCTAACAACCTAACCTAACATTTGGCGGTATTCTGAGATAAATATAAAGATCAAAATAAAGAAAAAAACCAAGATTTGGTATTCTACTTTAAAATTCCAAGAAATTCTCAGGATAATCTTGGAAATTCAAAATATTTCAAAATTTGGTATTCTAAGATAGAGATTTACGGTCAAACCATAACCTAAAAATCTTGTTTCTTCATACAACTTCCAAGACTTTTAGTATTCTGAGATACGAATCAAAATCAAAATCAAGATTTACAAAATGAGTTGTCAAAAGAGGCTTGGATAAAAATATTCCAAGATTCTGTATTCTACGATAGAGATTTACGGTCTTATTATAACGTAAAATGTCTTGGATTTATGTGAAATTCCAAGACTGTTCAGAGGTTGCCTGAAAACTTGGTTTTTAAATGAGGTAAAGGCAAAGTAAATTCGCTAGGGAGATATGAGAACTCTTGAACAAATAGGGGATGCAGATGCAAAATGACGGGTTTTTGCCGGATTTGTGTTCACTCCATCTTGCTATTGATGGAGTGACGTCCGGATTAGGGATCTCATCCCAGGATTGTCATATCCTGGGATACTGGTGCAAAAATGTTTGTTTTTCGCCGGAATTGTGGTCACTTCTCATTGGTAATGATAAAGTGACTTCCGGATTGGGGATCTCATCCCGGGATTGTCACATCCTTAACAATCCTGGGATGCTGGTGCAAAATTGTGGGTTTTTCGCCGCATTTATGGTCACTTCTCCCTTGTTATGATAAAGTGACCTCCGGATTGGGGATCTCATCCCAGGATTGTCACATCCTGGACAATCCTGGGATGCTGGTGTAAAATTGTGGGTTTTTCGCCGGAATTGTGGTCATTCCTGATTGGTAATGATGGAGTGACCTCCAGATTGAGGATCTCATCCCAGGATTATCAAGTCCTGGACAATTCAGGGATGCGGGTGCAAAATTCTGGGTTTTTCGCCGGATTTATGGTCACTTCTCATTAGTAATGTTGGAGTGACCACTACTCTGGCGAAAAAACCACAATTTTGCACCAGCATCCCAGGATTGTCCAGGGCTTGATAATCCTGGAATGAGATCCTCAATCCGGAGGTCACTTCATCATTACCAATCAGGAGTGACCATAAATCCGGCGAAAAACCCACAATTTTGCACCAGCATCCCAGGATTGTCCCGGATGTGACAATCCTGGGATGAGATCCCCAATCTGGAGGTCACTTTATCATTACCAATGAGAAGTGACCACAATTCCGGCGAAAAACAAACATTTTTGCACCAGCATCCCAGGATATGACAATCCTGGGATGAGATCCCTAATCCGAAGGTCACTCCATCAATTGCAAGAAGAAGTGACCATGATTCCTACGAAAAATTCAAAATTTTTCAGTAGCATACCCATCTTTGTGGGTACAGTTACCACCAAATTATCATAATCTGGAGGCAGAAAGCAACTCTCTGACAATATACCTACATTCCATTCCCGGAGCAATAATGCCTGGGAATAATAGCCGAGATTATACAATCAAGGCTACTGCATGTAATGGTCATAAGGAAGAAATTCCCATAAAGTGTTTTTTCGTTCAATTGTCATCCGAGAGTGAACGAGAAAGCGCAATATAAAAAATTAATGCGTTAGAAAGAGATATCGCTAAAGTTTTCTTGGCGCGAAGCTGAAACCAAGAAACTGACAAGTAGGATAACGCAAATTTTGATTTTACTTTTCTGGATAATTCGTCGTAAAGTAGAATACCGACAGTCTTGGTCTTTATTTTGATTTTTATCTTGATCTTGAAAGGTGTCTCTATCCTAGAATACCACCCATTCTTACCATTACATTAAATGGGGATAAATGAGACAGAAAATCAAAATTGTACTGAATTTATGTAAATATCTTAGGTTAGAAATCCGTGTAAATATTGGACAAACCAATATATTATTCTTTTACATTTTTTTTAGATCTCAAAACTAATCTTAAAAAGAAAATATTAAATAATTCAAATTGACGACTGAAATAACACCAAATTCATTCATCTCCAATCTTTTGCTTCACATGAGATTTTAATGAAATACAATAGCTATGTCCCTGCAAAAGCGAGCGAGCTGGGTGATAAGAAAGATCCAGATTCCAGAATTATTGGTTGTAAAACCAGATTTCCTGTGGACTGGATAATCATTCCAAATTGCGCCATGAAATTGCGCAGATCATTGCAAGTGCAAGGTTGGGAATAGATGATTCATCTAGAAATTATTGTGGCCAGAAAAAGTGCGAGATGATCCCAGAAAAAAAAATGAGGAATTTCGTGAGTAATCTTACCTTTTCTCTTTCCTTTTCATTTGCAGTTGGGGACATCTTTGCGGAAGAAAATCGCCTCTCACCGAGTCCACCTGCTCCGGAGACATCGTCACATCGCGTACAGCAGGCACAGAGTAGCGAGAAAGCCCCCGATCGACCCCTCCCGCGACGTTTCATCTCATCAATTTTGGGCGGAGACATCCCCTACGGAAGTAGGAGTCACATTCTAACACAGGCCGAACGGAAGGAGTACCCAAAGCCGGGGCTACAGCGCAAAGATAAGAAGGAGACCAAATCATCGGTGGTGCTGGTGGAGGAGAAGCCCATCATTCCGGAGGAGAAGCTAATAAATCTCTCCACGACGGCCACGAAGGTGATTGCATCAGGTAGTGATAGCAAAGCCAGCCCAGCGCCACCCGAGGCGGCGGTGCGATGTTCTGTGATACAGCGCACACCATCAACTAAGCCACAGTCATCCCTGGTACCCACTAGACCCACCACAAAGTGCCCCCCAGGGTCGGAGCGCAAAGACGACGATCCCACAGACGTCAAGGTGCCCCTGTCTATGCTCACGGCACACCTAGAGCCCGAACAGGAGCACCCCATTGACTATCACATCCCCAAGCAGCGTCCAGACGAATTTGACGAGCGCGAAGCAGAAAAGAAATCCCGCGAAGCACGACGCAGCGCTATTGTGGTGAGTAGATGTACTAAGATTTATCTTATCTTACGCGTTGAAAAAAAAACTCGGCGTCCTTGGCCTCTCTTGTACGTCCTCCATATTGAATCCCAAAGTCAAGGTTTTTCTCTCTTTTTTTTTCTACCACAAAATTTGACAAATTATGATGCCCCCATTGTTTTCTGAAATTGAGATAAAAATCATTATTCTTTGGGAAATTATTGAGAGTTAATTATTCTTTTTTAAATTATTAAAATTTGAACTTTTCTTTGGCTTCAATTATAAGCTCTTTTAGGGGTATTTTGTTTTAACCCTTTCAGATCTACGATCAATCTAGTGAGATGATTGAACTAAAAATATTTTTTGGGGGTTCCTTTGAGCACAAATAAGATATTTTTAGCAAAAAATCCCAACTCAAAACTCGGTTTTTCGTCCTTCCTGATCCTTTCTGAGTCCTTGGGGATGGCCTTTTGTGGTCATAAAATGATCAGGGATTGTAAAGATATAGTTTTGTACTAATTTGGACTTAATATTCATAAAATAACTATACAAAATGAAACATTTTCAAAATTGAGCCTTTAGGTCAGCGTATTACCCGATGGACCTGAAAGGGTTAAAATATTTAAAATAAAACGTTTTTTTTTAAGTCTTTTCAAAGATTTTGAATTTTTTGAGCTTTCCCACAACTCCCACGCGAGCCAATTTACCCCAGTTTACCCTAAGAAATATAATTAAAAGAAACTAAAAGAAAAATCTCTATAATTTGCATAAAAAATTGTAAATTAATTTCTTTTCAGCAGGTTCGCCCTTTTCTCTCAATGCGCGTCTTCCACCGTGCTGGTGGTTTGGGCAAGATCAACGGCATCATGTCAGCAGCTGCGGGGCACGGACGCTCCGTGAACAGCGGCAATGGGTCACAGGGTGGCCAAGGAACGAGTAATGGTGGAGGATCCATCAATTTTGGTGGCTCCTCAGGCGGAGCTGGGGGAGCCAGTGGCGGTGGGAATGGAGTGAGTGGAGGAGGTGGTGTGAGTGGGGGCGGTGGAGGAGCTGGAGGTGGAATGGGTGGACGCGATGGACGCTCAAATTATGGGCCAAATAGTCCACCAACGGGATCCCTGCCACCCTTCTATGAAAGCCTCAAAGGTGGTCAGGGTGGGATGAATGCCTACAATGCGGCCAATGGGAACTTCATTGGCCCCAATGGGTACCTCATGAATGGCAATCTCAGCATGGATTGCGACGGGAATAGTGAATTGACGAATCTCGGTGGGTACACGGACACAACGACACACGGTGGGAAGCAGTACTCAATGCTACAGAATGCAGCCTACGGGATTCACCTGAAGGATGAGCAGGATCTCGATTATGACACCAAAATGGATCAATTGTCACTCAATGCGAATCTCCTGCCCAATTCCTATTCCGGCTACGACGTCAGCGATTCAATGATGGTGGATTTGTCAGGGAACGTGGTGGATCCACTGCAATTCACAGCCACACTCACCTTCTCCTCACCAGCTGAACATGCCCTCCTGGACAGCTTAACAGACGCCGTGGATCTCTCATCGTTCCTCCAGCGCCTCCCAAGTGATGATCAACCCAGCCCTGGCAATGAACTCGAACTCTCCTCCACACCATCCCTCACACCTGACTCCGTATCCATCACACCCGTCGACACGTGCCTCGAACCCTTCCCGGAGAACTTCATCATGGGCCCAGGGAGGGGGCAGATGTACGATCGGAATTTCGGGGTAATGCCCAATGGGAAGGGCGTGTACCACCATCCACCGGAGAATAACCCACCACCCGGCTATCAGCAGCAGTCGCAGCGCGACGTCCACCAAATGCTGCCGCATGCCGATCAACACCAGTCACATCCAGTGCAATTGAACTTTGCGTCACAGCCCAACATTGAGCTGGATTCGCAGAGCAACCTTTCGCTACCGTCGCCGGCGAGTGGGGTGACGTCGTTGGACGGCACCACACCACCGGATACGAAGCCCATCATCCAGTCCGTAAGTGTTGGACGGGAGACGTCACCGTTAATTAGCGATACCAAAATGCAATTGTTGCAACAAAGGGTGAGCATCAAATTTCTCCGCTGATTTCTCATGTGGCCAAACACAACACACAAAAGGAGGGTTTATTCTTTACTCCCAAAAATTAAGGCCAGTTTGGAAAACTTCTTTTTCTTTCGTTGCATTCCAGCAACGATTTGCTTTTCTTTGGGATTTTTTTTTAAATTTTGCTTCAAAAAATCAAAATGTCGCTGGAATGTGCACGAAGTTCAAGAAAATGTTGCATTTTCTGCAGATGAAATGTGATTCAAATTTAATTAATTAATATTTTTGCATTCTATGAATTTCTGTTTGTATGTTTGTTTGAAACACTCAAACTATTGCTATTGGACTCAAAATCCAAGGAAACTCCACTGGAATACACAGGAAATCGGGAAGAAATTTCTTATGACATTCCCACCAAGATTTTCCATAATTTTTACCAAAGTTTTCTAAAAATTAATTTTAAATTTTTCATTGTTTTTTAAATATTCTAAATTTACGTTTTAAATGTTTTTTTGTTGTTTATTGTCTTTTTAATTGGTATCTGTTTTTTTTTAAACAACTAATTTTAAATAAAAATTGATAATTAAATAATTCAAAATAATTTAATAAAAATTTCCCAAATCCATTCGATTCGATGAAAAATGGATTAAAATGAATAAATTGAATTATTTAGCCTATGAGTGGATAAACCCTCTTCCAAGGCCTCGATACCAAAAGGAAAAAAAAAACATCTTTCAATTTAATATTTTAAAAAAATCTAATAAATTTGCTAATTGTTGTGTATCTGAAATCAATCGAAAAATTTGTATGCCAACTTTCTTACAAGGAAAAAGCACAAAACCTGCGCGAAAAGCCCGCATTTCTCTTTTTTTTTTCACTAAAATGAATAATTTTTTTCTTTTTCTTTTTATCACAACAATGCAGCTGGGACTACCCGCAGAAGTGCAATTGGAGTTTGTAAATGGGGGCCATGGGATCAAGAATCCACTGGCAATTGAGAATACTCACGGGCACAGGATCCGGGATG